>NW_026728308.1:65000-85000 GCF_030684315.1 Stegostoma tigrinum
AGGGAAATGAGTAACCAAGAAGAGAAATGAGTAACCAAGAAATCAGTAACCAACAGGAGAAATGAGTAACCAAGAAGAGAAATGAGTAACCAAGAAATCAGTAACCAACAGGAGAAATGAGTAACCAACGGGAGAAATGAGTAACCAACGGGAGAAATGAGTAACCAACGGGAGAAGTCAGTAACCAACGGGAGAAATCAGTAACCAAAGGGAGAAGTCAGTAACCAACGGGAGAAATCAGTAACCAACAAGAGAAATGAGTAACCAACGGGAGAAATCAGTAACCAAAGGGAGAAGTCAGTAACCAACGGGAGAAATCAGTAACCAAGCTTATTTTTGGTTGGTTACTGACTTCTCCGTTCAACTTGGAGCTGCCCTTGTGCACGATCAAGGAGGGGTATTATCCGCCACGGGGGCTTAATTTTCGCCTAAGGGGAGCGATTTGGAGGCCGTGGCCGGGTGAGGCGCGCCTTTCGAAGGGGAGGGATTTGAATTTCGGCTGCATTGAGGGTAGCTGCCCGCTGTTGTGGGTTTTTGGAGCCTGAGCCCGTTCAACTTGGAGCTGCCCTTGTGCACGATCAAGGAGGGGTATTATCGGCCACGGGGGCTTAATTTTCGCCTAAGGGGAGCGATTTGGAGGCCGTGGCCGGGTGAGGCGCGCCTCTCGAAGGGGAGGGATTTGAATTTCGGCTGCATTGAGGGTAGCTGCCCGCTGTTGTGGGTTTTTGGAGCCTGAGCCCGTTCAACTTGGAGCTGCCCTTGTGCACGATCAAGGAGGGGTATTATCGGCCACGGGGGCTTAATTTTCGCCTAAGGGGAGCGATTTGGAGGCCGTGGCCGGGTGAGGCGCGCCTCTCGAAGGGGAGGGATTTGAATTTCGGCTGCATTGAGGGTAGCTGCCCGCTGTTGTGGGTTTTTGGAGCCTGAGCCCGTTCAACTTGGAGCTGCCCTTGTGCACGATCAAGGAGGGGTATTATCGGCCACGGGGGCTTAATTTTCGCCTAAGGGGAGCGATTTGGAGGCCGTGGCCGGGTGAGGCGCGCCTTTCGAAGGGGAGGGATTTGAATTTCGGCTGCATTGAGGGTAGCTGCCCGCTGTTGTGGGTTTTTGGAGCCTGAGCCCGTTCAACTTGGAGCTGCCCTTGTGCACGATCAAGGAGGGGTATTATCGGCCACGGGGGCTTAATTTTCGCCTAAGGGGAGCGATTTGGAGGCCGTGGCCGGGTGAGGCGCGCCTCTCGAAGGGGAGGGATTTGAATTTCGGCTGCATTGAGGGTAGCTGCCCGCTGTTGTGGGTTTTTGGAGACTGAGCCCGTTCAACTTGGAGCTGCCCTTGTGCACGATCAAGGAGGGGTATTATCGGCCACGGGGGCTTAATTTTCGCCTAAGGGGAGCGATTTGGAGGCCGTGGCCGGGTGAGGCGCGCCTCTCGAAGGGGAGGGATTTGAATTTCGGCTGCATTGAGGGTAGCTGCCCCGCTGTGGTGGTTTTTCGGAGCCTGAGCCCGAGCGGGGCGTCGGTTCCCGAGGTGGGCAGGAGTCGCTGTGCCCGTGAGGCTGCCTGGCCGAGTCGGAGTGCTGTGGGACGGCGGGGAGCGGGTTTTCCCGGGCGAGGGGGCGATCCCGAGGAAGGGGAGCGATTTGGAGGCCGTGGCCGGGTGAGGCGCGCCTTTCGGAGGGGAGGAATTTGAATTTCGGCTGCATTGAGGGTAGCTGCCCGCTGTTGTGGGTTTTCGGAGCCTGAGCCCGAGCGGGGCGTCGGTTCCCGAGGTGGGCAGGAGTCGCTGTGCCCGTGAGGCTGCCTGGCCGAGTCGGAGTGCTGTGGGACGGCGGGGAGCGGGTTTTCCCGGGCGAGGGGCCGATCCCGAGGAAGGGGAGCAGTTCCGAGGCCGTGGCCGGGTGAGGCGCGCCTTTCGGAGGGGAGGAGTTTGAATTTCGGCTGCATTGAGGGTAGCTGCCCCGCTGTGGTGGTTTTTCGGAGCCTGAGCCCGAGCGGGGCGTCGGTTCCCGAGGTGGGCAGGAGTCGCTGTGCCCGTGAGGCTGCCTGGCCGAGTCGGAGTGCTGTGGGACGGCGGGGAGCGGTTTTTCCCGGGCGAGGGGGCGACCCCGAGGAACTCGGCCGGCGGGGAGGCGTTCCGGCCCGGGCGAGGGGCGCGGACCCGACCGGAGACGTCCAAAACCTTGAAAGGGGTAAGCGGGAAAAGGTCAGCAAAGTGCCCGAAGCAGTAAGGCGAAAAAGCCGTCGGAACCTCCGAAAATGTCCAAAAGCGTGAAATCAGTAACCAGGAAAATGCATAAAAATGGCCAAAAGTGTGAAATCAGTAAGCAGGAAAAGTCGGGAAAAGTGTCTAAAAATGCTTGGAAATCTGAGGAAAATGCCCGAAAATGAGGCCCCTCGGTCGGGAGGAGGAAGTCGAAAATCCCCGTGCCCGACGAGGGAAGTCAGTAACCAGAAGGAAAAACTTAGAAAAAAATTCTAAGTGTCAAAAAAAATTCTAAGTGTCAAAAAAAATTCTAAGTGTCAAAAAAAATTCTAAGTGTCAAAAAAATTCTAAGTGTCAAAAAAATTCTAAGTGTCAAAAAAAATTCTAAGTGTCAAAAAGAATTCTAAGTGTCAAAAAAAATTCTAAGTGTCAAAAAAAATTCTAAGTGTCAAAAAAATTCTAAGTGTCAAAAAAAATTCTAAGTGTCAAAAAAAATTCTAAGTGTCAAAAAAAATTCTAAGTGTCAAAAAAAATTCTAAGTGTCAAAAAAAATTCTAAGTGTCAAAAAAAATTCTAAGTGTCAAAAAAAATTCTAAGTGTCAAAAAAAATTCTAAGTGTCAAAAAGAATTCTAAGGGTCAAAAAAAATTCTAAGTGTCAAAAAAAATTCTAAGTGTCAAAAAGAATTCTAAGTGTCAAAAAAAATTCTAAGTGTCAAAAAGAATTCTAAGTGTCAAAAAAAATTCTAAGTGTCAGAAAGGGAAATGAGTAACCAAGAAGAGAAATGAGTAACCAAGAAATCAGTAACCAACAGGAGAAATGAGTAACCAAGAAGAGAAATGAGTAACCAAGAAATCAGTAACCAACAGGAGAAATGAGTAACCAACGGGAGAAATGAGTAACCAACGGGAGAAATGAGTAACCAACGGGAGAAGTCAGTAACCAACGGGAGAAATCAGTAACCAAAGGGAGAAGTCAGTAACCAACGGGAGAAATCAGTAACCAACAAGAGAAATGAGTAACCAACGGGAGAAATCAGTAACCAAAGGGAGAAGTCAGTAACCAACGGGAGAAATCAGTAACCAAGCTTATTTTTGGTTGGTTACTGACTTCTCCGTTCAACTTGGAGCTGCCCTTGTGCACGATCAAGGAGGGGTATTATCGGCCACGGGGGCTTAATTTTCGCCTAAGGGGAGCGATTTGGAGGCCGTGGCCGGGTGAGGCGCGCCTTTCGAAGGGGAGGGATTTGAATTTCGGCTGCATTGAGGGTAGCTGCCCGCTGTTGTGGGTTTTTGGAGCCTGAGCCCGTTCAACTTGGAGCTGCCCTTGTGCACGATCAAGGAGGGGTATTATCGGCCACGGGGGCTTAATTTTCGCCTAAGGGGAGCGATTTGGAGGCCGTGGCCGGGTGAGGCGCGCCTCTCGAAGGGGAGGGATTTGAATTTCGGCTGCATTGAGGGTAGCTGCCCGCTGTTGTGGGTTTTTGGAGCCTGAGCCCGTTCAACTTGGAGCTGCCCTTGTGCACGATCAAGGAGGGGTATTATCGGCCACGGGGGCTTAATTTTCGCCTAAGGGGAGCGATTTGGAGGCCGTGGCCGGGTGAGGCGCGCCTCTCGAAGGGGAGGAATTTGAATTTCGGCTGCATTGAGGGTAGCTGCCCCGCTGTGGTGGTTTTTCGGAGCCTGAGCCCGAGCGGGGCGTCGGTTCCCGAGGTGGGCAGGAGTCGCTGTGCCCGTGAGGCTGCCTGGCCGAGTCGGAGTGCTGTGGGACGGCGGGGAGCGGGTTTTCCCGGGCGAGGGGCCGATCCCGAGGAAGGGGAGCGGTTCCGAGGCCGTGGCCGGGTGAGGCGCGCCTCTCGAAGGGGAGGAATTTGAATTTCGGCTGCATTGAGGGTAGCTGCCCCGCTGTGGTGGTTTTTCGGAGCCTGAGCCCGAGCGGGGCGTCGGTTCCCGAGGTGGGCAGGAGTCGCTGTGCCCGTGAGGCTGCCTGGCCGAGTCGGAGTGCTGTGGGACGGCGGGGAGCGGGTTTTCCCTGGCGAGGGGGCGACCCCGAGGAACTCGGCCGGCGGGGAGGCGTTCCGGCCCGGGCGAGGGGCGCGGACCCGACCGGAGACGTCCAAAACCTTGAAAGGGGTAAGCGGGAAAAGGTCAGCAAAGTGCCCGAAGCAGTAAGGCGAAAAAGCCGTCGGAACCTCCGAAAATGTCCAAAAGCGTGAAATCAGTAACCAGGAAAATGCATAAAAATGGCCAAAAGTGTCAAATCAGTAAGCAGGAAAAGTCGGGAAAAGTGTCTAAAAATGCTTGGAAATCTGAGGAAAATGCCCGAAAATGAGGCCCCTCGGTCGGGAGGAGGAAGTCGAAAATCCCCGTGCCCGACGAGGGAAGTCAGTAACCAGAAGGAAAAACTTAGAAAAAAATTCTAAGTGTCAAAAAAAATTCTAAGTGTCAAAAAAAATTCTAAGTGTCAAAAAAAATTCTAAGTGTCAAAAAGAATTCTAAGTGTCAAAAAAATTCGAAGTGTCAAAAAAAATTCTAAGTGTCAAAAAAAATTCTAAGTGTCAAAAAAAATTCTAAGTGTCAAAAAAAATTCTAAGTGTCAAAAAAATTCTAAGTGTCAAAAAAAATTCTAAGTGTCAAAAAAAATTCTAAGTGTCAAAAAAAATTCTAAGTGTCAAAAAAAATTCTAAGTGTCAAAAAGAATTCTAAGTGTCAAAAAAAATTCTAAGTGTCAGAAAGGGAAATGAGTAACCAAGAAGAGAAATGAGTAACCAAGAAATCAGTAACCAACAGGAGAAATGAGTAACCAAGAAGAGAAATGAGTAACCAAGAAATCAGTAACCAACAGGAGAAATGAGTAACCAACGGGAGAAATGAGTAACCAACGGGAGAAATGAGTAACCAACGGGAGAAGTCAGTAACCAACGGGAGAAATCAGTAACCAAAGGGAGAAGTCAGTAACCAACGGGAGAAATCAGTAACCAACAAGAGAAATGAGTAACCAACGGGAGAAATCAGTAACCAAAGGGAGAAGTCAGTAACCAACGGGAGAAATCAGTAACCAAGCTTATTTTTGGTTGGTTACTGACTTCTCCGTTCAACTTGGAGCTGCCCTTGTGCACGATCAAGGAGGGGTATTATCCGCCACGGGGGCTTAATTTTCGCCTAAGGGGAGCGATTTGGAGGCCGTGGCCGGGTGAGGCGCGCCTTTCGAAGGGGAGGGATTTGAATTTCGGCTGCATTGAGGGTAGCTGCCCGCTGTTGTGGGTTTTTGGAGCCTGAGCCCGAGCGGGGCGTCGGTTCCCGAGGTGGGCAGGAGTCGCTGTGCCCGTGAGGCTGCCTGGCCGAGTCGGAGTGCTGTGGGACGGCGGGGAGCGGGTTTTCCCGGGCGAGGGGCCGATCCCGAGGAAGGGGAGCAGTTCCGAGGCCGTGGCCGGGTGAGGCGCGCCTTTCGGAGGGGAGGAGTTTGAATTTCGGCTGCATTGAGGGTAGCTGCCCCGCTGTGGTGGTTTTTCGGAGCCTGAGCCCGAGCGGGGCGTCGGTTCCCGAGGTGGGCAGGAGTCGCTGTGCCCGTGAGGCTGCCTGGCCGAGTCGGAGTGCTGTGGGACGGCGGGGAGCGGTTTTTCCCGGGCGAGGGGGCGACCCCGAGGAACTCGGCCGGCGGGGAGGCGTTCCGGCCCGGGCGAGGGGCGCGGACCCGACCGGAGACGTCCAAAACCTTGAAAGGGGTAAGCGGGAAAAGGTCAGCAAAGTGCCCGAAGCAGTAAGGCGAAAAAGCCGTCGGAACCTCCGAAAATGTCCAAAAGCGTGAAATCAGTAACCAGGAAAATGCATAAAAATGGCCAAAAGTGTGAAATCAGTAAGCAGGAAAAGTCGGGAAAAGTGTCTAAAAATGCTTGGAAATCTGAGGAAAATGCCCGAAAATGAGGCCCCTCGGTCGGGAGGAGGAAGTCGAAAATCCCCGTGCCCGACGAGGGAAGTCAGTAACCAGAAGGAAAAACTTAGAAAAAAATTCTAAGTGTCAAAAAAAATTCTAAGTGTCAAAAAAAATTCTAAGTGTCAAAAAAAATTCTAAGTGTCAAAAAGAATTCTAAGTGTCAAAAAAATTCTAAGTGTCAAAAAAATTCTAAGTGTCAAAAAAAATTCTAAGTGTCAAAAAGAATTCTAAGTGTCAAAAAAAATTCTAAGTGTCAAAAAAAATTCTAAGTGTCAAAAAAAATTCTAAGTGTCAAAAAAAATTCTAAGTGTCAAAAAAAATTCTAAGTGTCAAAAAAAATTCTAAGTGTCAAAAAAATTCTAAGTGTCAAAAAAAATTCTAAGTGTCAAAAAAAATTCTAAGTGTCAAAAAAAATTCTAAGTGTCAAAAAAAATTCTAAGTGTCAAAAAAATTCTAAGTGTCAAAAAAAATTCTAAGTGTCAAAAAGAATTCTAAGTGTCAAAAAAAATTCTAAGTGTCAAAAAGAATTCTAAGTGTCAAAAAAAATTCTAAGTGTCAGAAAGGGAAATGAGTAACCAAGAAGAGAAATGAGTAACCAAGAAATCAGTAACCAACAGGAGAAATGAGTAACCAAGAAGAGAAATGAGTAACCAAGAAATCAGTAACCAACAGGAGAAATGAGTAACCAACGGGAGAAATGAGTAACCAACGGGAGAAATGAGTAACCAACGGGAGAAGTCAGTAACCAACGGGAGAAATCAGTAACCAAAGGGAGAAGTCAGTAACCAACGGGAGAAATCAGTAACCAACAAGAGAAATGAGTAACCAACGGGAGAAATCAGTAACCAAAGGGAGAAGTCAGTAACCAACGGGAGAAATCAGTAACCAAGCTTATTTTTGGTTGGTTACTGACTTCTCCGTTCAACTTGGAGCTGCCCTTGTGCACGATCAAGGAGGGGTATTATCCGCCACGGGGGCTTAATTTTCGCCTAAGGGGAGCGATTTGGAGGCCGTGGCCGGGTGAGGCGCGCCTTTCGAAGGGGAGGGATTTGAATTTCGGCTGCATTGAGGGTAGCTGCCCGCTGTTGTGGGTTTTTGGAGCCTGAGCCCGTTCAACTTGGAGCTGCCCTTGTGCACGATCAAGGAGGGGTATTATCGGCCACGGGGGCTTAATTTTCGCCTAAGGGGAGCGATTTGGAGGCCGTGGCCGGGTGAGGCGCGCCTTTCGAAGGGGAGGGATTTGAATTTCGGCTGCATTGAGGGTAGCTGCCCGCTGTTGTGGGTTTTTGGAGCCTGAGCCCGTTCAACTTGGAGCTGCCCTTGTGCACGATCAAGGAGGGGTATTATCGGCCACGGGGGCTTAATTTTCGCCTAAGGGGAGCGATTTGGAGGCCGTGGCCGGGTGAGGCGCGCCTTTCGAAGGGGAGGGATTTGAATTTCGGCTGCATTGAGGGTAGCTGCCCGCTGTTGTGGGTTTTTGGAGCCTGAGCCCGAGCGGGGCGTCGGTTCCCGAGGTGGGCAGGAGTCGCTGTGCCCGTGAGGCTGCCTGGCCGAGTCGGAGTGCTGTGGGACGGCGGGGAGCGGGTTTTCCCGGGCGAGGGGCCGATCCCGAGGAAGGGGAGCAGTTCCGAGGCCGTGGCCGGGTGAGGCGCGCCTCTCGAAGGGGAGGAATTTGAATTTCGGCTGCATTGAGGGTAGCTGCCCCGCTGTGGTGGTTTTTCGGAGCCTGAGCCCGAGCGGGGCGTCGGTTCCCGAGGTGGGCAGGAGTCGCTGTGCCCGTGAGGCTGCCTGGCCGAGTCGGAGTGCTGTGGGACGGCGGGGAGCGGGTTTTCCCGGGCGAGGGGGCGATCCCGAGGAAGGGGAGCGATTTGGAGGCCGTGGCCGGGTGAGGCGCGCCTTTCGGAGGGGAGGAATTTGAATTTCGGCTGCATTGAGGGTAGCTGCCCGCTGTTGTGGGTTTTTGGAGCCTGAGCCCGAGCGGGGCGTCGGTTCCCGAGGTGGGCAGGAGTCGCTGTGCCCGTGAGGCTGCCTGGCCGAGTCGGAGTGCTGTGGGACGGCGGGGAGCGGGTTTTCCCGGGCGAGGGGCCGATCCCGAGGAAGGGGAGCAGTTCCGAGGCCGTGGCCGGGTGAGGCGCGCCTTTCGGAGGGGAGGAGTTTGAATTTCGGCTGCATTGAGGGTAGCTGCCCCGCTGTGGTGGTTTTTCGGAGCCTGAGCCCGAGCGGGGCGTCGGTTCCCGAGGTGGGCAGGAGTCGCTGTGCCCGTGAGGCTGCCTGGCCGAGTCGGAGTGCTGTGGGACGGCGGGGAGCGGTTTTTCCCGGGCGAGGGGGCGACCCCGAGGAACTCGGCCGGCGGGGAGGCGTTCCGGCCCGGGCGAGGGGCGCGGACCCGACCGGAGACGTCCAAAACCTTGAAAGGGGTAAGCGGGAAAAGGTCAGCAAAGTGCCCGAAGCAGTAAGGCGAAAAAGCCGTCGGAACCTCCGAAAATGTCCAAAAGCGTGAAATCAGTAACCAGGAAAATGCATAAAAATGGCCAAAAGTGTGAAATCAGTAAGCAGGAAAAGTCGGGAAAAGTGTCTAAAAATGCTTGGAAATCTGAGGAAAATGCCCGAAAATGAGGCCCCTCGGTCGGGAGGAGGAAGTCGAAAATCCCCGTGCCCGACGAGGGAAGTCAGTAACCAGAAGGAAAAACTTAGAAAAAAATTCTAAGTGTCAAAAAAAATTCTAAGTGTCAAAAAAAATTCTAAGTGTCAAAAAAAATTCTAAGTGTCAAAAAGAATTCTAAGTGTCAAAAAAATTCTAAGTGTCAAAAAAATTCTAAGTGTCAAAAAAAATTCTAAGTGTCAAAAAGAATTCTAAGTGTCAAAAAAAATTCTAAGTGTCAAAAAAAATTCTAAGTGTCAAAAAGAATTCTAAGTGTCAAAAAAATTCTAAGTGTCAAAAAAATTCTAAGTGTCAAAAAAAATTCTAAGTGTCAAAAAGAATTCTAAGTGTCAAAAAAAATTCTAAGTGTCAAAAAAAATTCTAAGTGTCAAAAAAAATTCTAAGTGTCAAAAAAAATTCTAAGTGTCAAAAAAAATTCTAAGTGTCAAAAAAAATTCTAAGTGTCAAAAAAATTCTAAGTGTCAAAAAAAATTCTAAGTGTCAAAAAAAATTCTAAGTGTCAAAAAAAATTCTAAGTGTCAAAAAAAATTCTAAGTGTCAAAAAAATTCTAAGTGTCAAAAAAAATTCTAAGTGTCAAAAAAAATTCTAAGTGTCAAAAAAAATTCTAAGTGTCAAAAAGAATTCTAAGTGTCAAAAAAAATTCTAAGTGTCAGAAAGGGAAATGAGTAACCAAGAAGAGAAATGAGTAACCAAGAAATCAGTAACCAACAGGAGAAATGAGTAACCAAGAAGAGAAATGAGTAACCAAGAAATCAGTAACCAACAGGAGAAATGAGTAACCAACGGGAGAAATGAGTAACCAACGGGAGAAATGAGTAACCAACGGGAGAAGTCAGTAACCAACGGGAGAAATCAGTAACCAAAGGGAGAAGTCAGTAACCAACGGGAGAAATCAGTAACCAACAAGAGAAATGAGTAACCAACGGGAGAAATCAGTAACCAAAGGGAGAAGTCAGTAACCAACGGGAGAAATCAGTAACCAAGCTTATTTTTGGTTGGTTACTGACTTCTCCGTTCAACTTGGAGCTGCCCTTGTGCACGATCAAGGAGGGGTATTATCCGCCACGGGGGCTTAATTTTCGCCTAAGGGGAGCGATTTGGAGGCCGTGGCCGGGTGAGGCGCGCCTCTCGAAGGGGAGGGATTTGAATTTCGGCTGCATTGAGGGTAGCTGCCCCGCTGTGGTGGTTTTTCGGAGCCTGAGCCCGAGCGGGGCGTCGGTTCCCGAGGTGGGCAGGAGTCGCTGTGCCCGTGAGGCTGCCTGGCCGAGTCGGAGTGCTGTGGGACGGCGGGGAGCGGGTTTTCCCGGGCGAGGGGGCGATCCCGAGGAAGGGGAGCGATTTGGAGGCCGTGGCCGGGTGAGGCGCGCCTTTCGGAGGGGAGGAATTTGAATTTCGGCTGCATTGAGGGTAGCTGCCCGCTGTTGTGGGTTTTCGGAGCCTGAGCCCGAGCGGGGCGTCGGTTCCCGAGGTGGGCAGGAGTCGCTGTGCCCGTGAGGCTGCCTGGCCGAGTCGGAGTGCTGTGGGACGGCGGGGAGCGGGTTTTCCCGGGCGAGGGGCCGATCCCGAGGAAGGGGAGCAGTTCCGAGGCCGTGGCCGGGTGAGGCGCGCCTTTCGGAGGGGAGGAGTTTGAATTTCGGCTGCATTGAGGGTAGCTGCCCCGCTGTGGTGGTTTTTCGGAGCCTGAGCCCGAGCGGGGCGTCGGTTCCCGAGGTGGGCAGGAGTCGCTGTGCCCGTGAGGCTGCCTGGCCGAGTCGGAGTGCTGTGGGACGGCGGGGAGCGGTTTTTCCCGGGCGAGGGGGCGACCCCGAGGAACTCGGCCGGCGGGGAGGCGTTCCGGCCCGGGCGAGGGGCGCGGACCCGACCGGAGACGTCCAAAACCTTGAAAGGGGTAAGCGGGAAAAGGTCAGCAAAGTGCCCGAAGCAGTAAGGCGAAAAAGCCGTCGGAACCTCCGAAAATGTCCAAAAGCGTGAAATCAGTAACCAGGAAAATGCATAAAAATGGCCAAAAGTGTGAAATCAGTAAGCAGGAAAAGTCGGGAAAAGTGTCTAAAAATGCTTGGAAATCTGAGGAAAATGCCCGAAAATGAGGCCCCTCGGTCGGGAGGAGGAAGTCGAAAATCCCCGTGCCCGACGAGGGAAGTCAGTAACCAGAAGGAAAAACTTAGAAAAAAATTCTAAGTGTCAAAAAAAATTCTAAGTGTCAAAAAAAATTCTAAGTGTCAAAAAAAATTCTAAGTGTCAAAAAGAATTCTAAGTGTCAAAAAAATTCTAAGTGTCAAAAAAATTCTAAGTGTCAAAAAAAATTCTAAGTGTCAAAAAGAATTCTAAGTGTCAAAAAAAATTCTAAGTGTCAAAAAAAATTCTAAGTGTCAAAAAAAATTCTAAGTGTCAAAAAGAATTCTAAGTGTCAAAAAAAATTCTAAGTGTCAAAAAAAATTCTAAGTGTCAAAAAAAATTCTAAGTGTCAAAAAAATTCTAAGTGTCAAAAAAAATTCTAAGTGTCAAAAAAAATTCTAAGTGTCAAAAAAAATTCTAAGTGTCAAAAAAAATTCTAAGTGTCAAAAAAATTCTAAGTGTCAAAAAAAATTCTAAGTGTCAAAAAAAATTCTAAGTGTCAAAAAAAATTCTAAGTGTCAAAAAGAATTCTAAGTGTCAAAAAAAATTCTAAGTGTCAGAAAGGGAAATGAGTAACCAAGAAGAGAAATGAGTAACCAAGAAATCAGTAACCAACAGGAGAAATGAGTAACCAAGAAGAGAAATGAGTAACCAAGAAATCAGTAACCAACAGGAGAAATGAGTAACCAACGGGAGAAATGAGTAACCAACGGGAGAAATGAGTAACCAACGGGAGAAGTCAGTAACCAACGGGAGAAATCAGTAACCAAAGGGAGAAGTCAGTAACCAACGGGAGAAATCAGTAACCAACAAGAGAAATGAGTAACCAACGGGAGAAATCAGTAACCAAAGGGAGAAGTCAGTAACCAACGGGAGAAATCAGTAACCAAGCTTATTTTTGGTTGGTTACTGACTTCTCCGTTCAACTTGGAGCTGCCCTTGTGCACGATCAAGGAGGGGTATTATCCGCCACGGGGGCTTAATTTTCGCCTAAGGGGAGCGATTTGGAGGCCGTGGCCGGGTGAGGCGCGCCTTTCGAAGGGGAGGGATTTGAATTTCGGCTGCATTGAGGGTAGCTGCCCGCTGTTGTGGGTTTTTGGAGCCTGAGCCCGTTCAACTTGGAGCTGCCCTTGTGCACGATCAAGGAGGGGTATTATCGGCCACGGGGGCTTAATTTTCGCCTAAGGGGAGCGATTTGGAGGCCGTGGCCGGGTGAGGCGCGCCTTTCGAAGGGGAGGGATTTGAATTTCGGCTGCATTGAGGGTAGCTGCCCGCTGTTGTGGGTTTTTGGAGCCTGAGCCCGTTCAACTTGGAGCTGCCCTTGTGCACGATCAAGGAGGGGTATTATCGGCCACGGGGGCTTAATTTTCGCCTAAGGGGAGCGATTTGGAGGCCGTGGCCGGGTGAGGCGCGCCTCTCGAAGGGGAGGAATTTGAATTTCGGCTGCATTGAGGGTAGCTGCCCCGCTGTGGTGGTTTTTCGGAGCCTGAGCCCGTTCAACTTGGAGCTGCCCTTGTGCACGATCAAGGAGGGGTATTATCGGCCACGGGGGCTTAATTTTCGCCTAAGGGGAGCGATTTGGAGGCCGTGGCCGGGTGAGGCGCGCCTTTCGAAGGGGAGGGATTTGAATTTCGGCTGCATTGAGGGTAGCTGCCCGCTGTTGTGGGTTTTTGGAGCCTGAGCCCGTTCAACTTGGAGCTGCCCTTGTGCACGATCAAGGAGGGGTATTATCGGCCACGGGGGCTTAATTTTCGCCTAAGGGGAGCGATTTGGAGGCCGTGGCCGGGTGAGGCGCGCCTTTCGAAGGGGAGGGATTTGAATTTCGGCTGCATTGAGGGTAGCTGCCCGCTGTTGTGGGTTTTTGGAGCCTGAGCCCGTTCAACTTGGAGCTGCCCTTGTGCACGATCAAGGAGGGGTATTATCGGCCACGGGGGCTTAATTTTCGCCTAAGGGGAGCGATTTGGAGGCCGTGGCCGGGTGAGGCGCGCCTTTCGAAGGGGAGGGATTTGAATTTCGGCTGCATTGAGGGTAGCTGCCCGCTGTTGTGGGTTTTTGGAGCCTGAGCCCGTTCAACTTGGAGCTGCCCTTGTGCACGATCAAGGAGGGGTATTATCGGCCACGGGGGCTTAATTTTCGCCTAAGGGGAGCGATTTGGAGGCCGTGGCCGGGTGAGGCGCGCCTTTCGAAGGGGAGGGATTTGAATTTCGGCTGCATTGAGGGTAGCTGCCCGCTGTTGTGGGTTTTTGGAGCCTGAGCCCGTTCAACTTGGAGCTGCCCTTGTGCACGATCAAGGAGGGGTATTATCGGGCACGGGGGCTTAATTTTCGCCTAAGGGGAGCGATTTGGAGGCCGTGGCCGGGTGAGGCGCGCCTTTCGAAGGGGAGGGATTTGAATTTCGGCTGCATTGAGGGTAGCTGCCCGCTGTTGTGGGTTTTTGGAGCCTGAGCCCGTTCAACTTGGAGCTGCCCTTGTGCACGATCAAGGAGGGGTATTATCCGCCACGGGGGCTTAATTTTCGCCTAAGGGGAGCGATTTGGAGGCCGTGGCCGGGTGAGGCGCGCCTTTCGAAGGGGAGGGATTTGAATTTCGGCTGCATTGAGGGTAGCTGCCCGCTGTTGTGGGTTTTCGGAGCCTGAGCCCGTTCAACTTGGAGCTGCCCTTGTGCACGATCAAGGAGGGGTATTATCCGCCACGGGGGCTTAATTTTCGCCTAAGGGGAGCGATTTGGAGGCCGTGGCCGGGTGAGGCGCGCCTTTCGAAGGGGAGGAATTTCAATTTCGGCTGCATTGAGGGTAGCTGCCCGCTGTTGTGGGTTTTTGGAGCCTGAGCACGACCGGGGCGTCGGTTCTCGAGGTGGGCAGGAGTCGCTGTGCCCGTGAGGCTGCCTGGCCGAGTCGGAGTGCTGTGGGACGGCGGGCGGTGGTATTTAACCGGGCGAGGGGGCGATCCCGAGGAAGGGGAGCAATTTGGAGGCCGTGGCCGGGTGAGGCGCGCCTATCGAAGGGGAGGAATTTGAATTTCGGCTGCAGTGAGGGGAGCAATGAGTAGCCAAGAAGTGAAATGAGTTACCAAGAAATCAGTAACCAATGGGAGAAATGAGTAACCAAGAATAGAAATGAGGATCCAAGAAATGAGCGACCAAGAAGAGAAATGAGTAACCAAGAAATCAGTAACCAACAGGAGAAATGAGTAACCAAGAAATCAGTAACCAAGAAGGGAAATGAGTAACCAAGAAATCAATAACCAAGAAGAGAAATGAGTAAACAAGAAGTCAGTAACCAACGGGAGAAATGAGTAACCAAGAAATCAGTAAGCAAGAAGAGAAATGAGTAACCAACAGGAGAAATGAGTAACCAACGGGAGAAATGAGTAACCAACGGGAGAAATGAGTAACCAACGGGAGAAGTCAGTAACCAACGGGAGAAATGAGTAACCAAGAAGAGAAATGAGTAACCAAGAAATCAGTAACCAACAGGAGAAATGAGTAACCAAGAAGAGAAATGAGTAACCAAGAAGTCAGTAACCAAGGGGAGAAATGAGTAACCAGGAAATCAGTAAGCAAGAAGAGAAATGAGTAACCAAGAAATCAATAACCAAGAAGCGAAATGAGTAACCAACAAGCCAGTAACCAACGGGAGAAATGAGTAACCAAGAAGAGAAATGAGTAACCAAGAAATCAGTAACCAAGAACATAAATGAGTAACCAAGAAGTCAGTAACCAACGGGAGAAATGAGTAACCAAGAAGAGAAATGAGTAACCAAGAAATCAGTAACCAAGAAGAGAAATGAGTAACCAAGAAGTCAGTAACCAACGGGAGAAATGAGTAACCAACAGGAGAAATGAGTAACCAAGAAATCAGTAACCAACAGGAGAAATGAGTAACCAACAGGAGAAATGAGTAACCAAGAAGAGAAATGAGTAACCAAGAAATCAGTAACCAACAGGAGAAATGAGTAACCAAGAAGAGAAATGAGTAACCAAGAAATCAGTAACCAACAGGCGAAATGAGTAACCAACGGGAGAAATGAGTAACCAAGAAATCAGTAACCAAGAAGAGAAATGAGTAACCAAGAAGTCAGTAACCAACGGGAGAAATGAGTAACCAAGAAGAGAAATGAGTAACCAAGAAATCAGTAACCAACAGGAGAAATGAGTAACCAACAGGAGAAATGAGTAACCAAGAAGAGAAATGAGTAACCAAGAAATCAGTAACCAACAGGAGAAATGAGTAACCAACGGGAGAAATGAGTAACCAAGAAATCAGTCACCAACAGGAGAAATGAGTAACCAACGGGAGAAATGAGTAACCAACGGGAGAAGTCAGTAACCAACGGGAGAAATCAGTAACCAAAGGGAGAAGTCAGTAACCAACGGGAGAAATCAGTAACCAAAGGGAGAAGTCAGTAACCAACGGGAGAAATCAGTAACCAACGGGAGAAGTCAGTAACCAACAAGAGAAATGAGTAACCAACGGGAGAAATCAGTAACCAAAGGGAGAAGTCAGTAACCAACGGGAGAAATCAGTAACCAAGCTTATTTTTGGTTGGTTACTGACTTCTCCGTTCAACTTGGAGCTGCCCTTGTGCACGATCAAGGAGGGGTATTATCGGCCACGGGGGCTTAATTTTCGCCTAAGGGGAGCGATTTGGAGGCCGTGGCCGGGTGAGGCGCGCCTTTCGAAGGGGAGGAATTTCAATTTCGGCTGCATTGAGGGTAGCTGCCCGCTGTTGTGGGTTTTTGGAGCCTGAGCCCGAGCGGGCCGTCGGTTCCCGAGGTGGGCAGGAGTCGCTGTGTCCATTCAACTTGGAGCTGCCCTTGTGCACGATCAAGGAGGGGTATTATCCGCCACGGGGGCTTAATTTTCGCCTAAGGGGAGCGATTTGGAGGCCGTGGCCGGGTGAGGCGCGCCTTTCGAAGGGGAGGAATTTGAATTTCGGCTGCATTGAGGGTAGCTGCCCGCTGTTGTGGGTTTTTGGAGCCTGAGCCCGTTCAACTTGGAGCTGCCCTTGTGCACGATCAAGGAGGGGTATTATCGGCCACGGGGGCTTAATTTTCGCCTAAGGGGAGCGATTTGGAGGCCGTGGCCGGGTGAGGCGCGCCTTTCGAAGGGGAGGGATTTGAATTTCGGCTGCATTGAGGGTAGCTGCCCGCTGTTGTGGGTTTTTGGAGCCTGAGCCCGTTCAACTTGGAGCTGCCCTTGTGCACGATCAAGGAGGGGTATTATCGGCCACGGGGGCTTAATTTTCGCCTAAGGGGAGCGATTTGGAGGCCGTGGCCGGGTGAGGCGCGCCTTTCGAAGGGGAGGGATTTGAATTTCGGCTGCATTGAGGGTAGCTGCCCGCTGTTGTGGGTTTTTGGAGCCTGAGCCCGTTCAACTTGGAGCTGCCCTTGTGCACGATCAAGGAGGGGTATTATCGGCCACGGGGGCTTAATTTTCGCCTAAGGGGAGCGATTTGGAGGCCGTGGCCGGGTGAGGCGCGCCTTTCGAAGGGGAGGGATTTGAATTTCGGCTGCATTGAGGGTAGCTGCCCGCTGTTGTGGGTTTTTGGAGCCTGAGCCCGTTCAACTTGGAGCTGCCCTTGTGCACGATCAAGGAGGGGTATTATCGGCCACGGGGGCTTAATTTTCGCCTAAGGGGAGCGATTTGGAGGCCGTGGCCGGGTGAGGCGCGCCTCTCGAAGGGGAGGGATTTGAATTTCGGCTGCATTGAGGGTAGCTGCCCGCTGTTGTGGGTTTTTGGAGACTGAGCCCGTTCAACTTGGAGCTGCCCTTGTGCACGATCAAGGAGGGGTATTATCGGCCACGGGGGCTTAATTTTCGCCTAAGGGGAGCGATTTGGAGGCCGTGGCCGGGTGAGGCGCGCCTCTCGAAGGGGAGGGATTTGAATTTCGGCTGCATTGAGGGTAGCTGCCCCGCTGTGGTGGTTTTTCGGAGCCTGAGCCCGAGCGGGGCGTCGGTTCCCGAGGTGGGCAGGAGTCGCTGTGCCCGTGAGGCTGCCTGGCCGAGTCGGAGTGCTGTGGGACGGCGGGGAGCGGGTTTTCCCGGGCGAGGGGGCGATCCCGAGGAAGGGGAGCGATTTGGAGGCCGTGGCCGGGTGAGGCGCGCCTTTCGGAGGGGAGGAATTTGAATTTCGGCTGCATTGAGGGTAGCTGCCCGCTGTTGTGGGTTTTCGGAGCCTGAGCCCGAGCGGGGCGTCGGTTCCCGAGGTGGGCAGGAGTCGCTGTGCCCGTGAGGCTGCCTGGCCGAGTCGGAGTGCTGTGGGACGGCGGGGAGCGGGTTTTCCCGGGCGAGGGGCCGATCCCGAGGAAGGGGAGCAGTTCCGAGGCCGTGGCCGGGTGAGGCGCGCCTCTCGAAGGGGAGGAATTTGAATTTCGGCTGCATTGAGGGTAGCTGCCCCGCTGTGGTGGTTTTTCGGAGCCTGAGCCCGAGCGGGGCGTCGGTTCCCGAGGTGGGCAGGAGTCGCTGTGCCCGTGAGGCTGCCTGGCCGAGTCGGAGTGCTGTGGGACGGCGGGGAGCGGTTTTTCCCGGGCGAGGGGGCGACCCCGAGGAACTCGGCCGGCGGGGAGGCGTTCCGGCCCGGGCGAGGGGCGCGGACCCGACCGGAGACGTCCAAAACCTTGAAAGGGGTAAGCGGGAAAAGGTCAGCAAAGTGCCCGAAGCAGTAAGGCGAAAAAGCCGTCGGAACCTCCGAAAATGTCCAAAAGCGTGAAATCAGTAACCAGGAAAATGCATAAAAATGGCCAAAAGTGTGAAATCAGTAAGCAGGAAAAGTCGGGAAAAGTGTCTAAAAATGCTTGGAAATCTGAGGAAAATGCCCGAAAATGAGGCCCCTCGGTCGGGAGGAGGAAGTCGAAAATCCCCGTGCCCGACGAGGGAAGTCAGTAACCAGAAGGAAAAACTTAGAAAAAAATTCTAAGTGTCAAAAAAAATTCTAAGTGTCAAAAAAATTCTAAGTGTCAAAAAAAATTCTAAGTGTCAAAAAAAATTCTAAGTGTCAAAAAAAATTCTAAGTGTCAAAAAAATTCTAAGTGTCAAAAAAAATTCTAAGTGTCAAAAAAATTCTAAGTGTCAAAAAAAATTCTAAGTGTCAAAAAAATTCTAAGTGTCAAAAAAATTCTAAGTGTCAAAAAAATTCTAAGTGTCAAAAAAAATTCTAAGTGTCAAAAAAAATTCTAAGTGTCAAAAAAAATTCTAAGTGTCAAAAAAATTCTAAGTGTCAAAAAAAATTCTAAGTGTCAAAAAAAATTCTAAGTGTCAGCGGAGGAAAGTCGGTGGGGAAGGGGAAAAATCCGAAAATCCACGCCGGGTTGGAGTTCCAGGGCCCCGCTGGAGGGGTGGGAATTCGCCCCGGCGCCTTGCCCCGTTGCAATAAAGTGTCCGCAGCCCGAAAACTTTAACTTTGAAAAATCACGGAAGTCGGCAAGGGGGACGATCCGAGTACCGTTTGCGGGCTTTCGGTGCCTCATCGTCGGACTGAAATTTCAAATTCGCCCCCAAAGTGCAACTCGTCATTTTCGGCCGGGGGGGTTGGCGGGGTACCCGGAGATTTTCGGGAACACGTTTTTTAGAACAAAATGGCGGCTCGGGACCACTTTGAGACAGGCCCGAGGAACGGTTCCAAAGACGGTGGGCGGCAATTTGGAACTCGTGTGCATGCCAAAGAGCTCTCGGAGGTCGGATTTTGAACACTTTGTCGAATTTTGAACACTTTGTCGAATTTTGAACACTTTGTCGAATTTTGAACACTTTGTCGAATTTCGAACACTTTGTCGAATTTTGAACACTTTGTCGAACATGCGAACACTTTGTCGAACTTTTGAACGCTAACAGTCGAACTTTTGAACGCTAATAGTCGAACTTTCGAACGCTTTGTCGAATTGTGAACATGTTGGCCGTGACATTCGACACTCGGGCGATTAAACACTCGATAATCCGCCCATTTTAAGTTCGACACTCGGGCGATTAAACACTCGATAATCCGCCCATTTTAAGTTCGACACTCGGGCGATTAAACACTCGATAATCCGCCCATTTTAAGTTCGACACACCTGGGCGATTAACACTCGATACTCTGAGCCCATGGTAAGTTCGACAGTCTGGCGATTTTTGTGTTCGATACTCTGAGCTGAATTAAGTTCGACAGTCTGGCGATTTTTGTGTTCGATACTCTGAGCTGAATTAAGTTCGACAGTCTGGCGATTTTTGTGTTCGATACTCAGTGCTGCTTTTAACTTCGACACTCTGGTGGCGATTTGTGTTCCTCGACACTTTGGCGGTTGTGTTCGACATAGTCTTGGCGACTTCCTACCAGACCTTCCGATCTCTTCGCGCCAGTTCTAACTGTCCAAGGCCTCCGGGCCCGAAACGTCGGAGGGCGGGCAAAGGCGGCGCAGCCCGGGGCCGTCGACCCGGAAACGGCCGTCCCCCCTCCGCGGGTAACCTCGTCCTGGCAGGCCAGGCAGGCTCGAGAGCCCGGTTCCCCCGGGAGTAGCACGGAAGGTAGCGGGCTGTCCCTTCGCCTGTGCTAGCCCGGAACAGTCGGCCGGTGTGTGCAGAGAGGGGGGGCCCAGGCGTGCGCCCCCCCGCACGCCCGGCGCGGGGCAGCGACGCGCCGGGACCGGCGAGCTCCCTCGATCGATGCGGCGGCACACGTCCGACGCGGGAGGCCCCTCGCCGTCCCCCCCTCCGCGGGTAACCTCGTCCTGGCAGGCCAGGCAGGCTCGAGAGCCCGGTTCCCCCGGGAGTAGCACGGAAGGTAGCGGGCTGTCCCTTCGCCTGTGCTAGCCCGGAACAGTCGGCCGGTGTGTGCAGAGAGGGGGGGCCCAGGCGTGCGCCCCCCCGCACGCCCGGCGCGGGGCAGCGACGCGCCGGGACCGGCGAGCTCCCTCGATCGATGCGGCGGCACACGTCCGACGCGGGAGGCCCCTCGGCGGGCCGGCTTTCCCCTCGAGGTGGCCGGTGCTTCAGGCTGAGCGGCGCCTCCACGCTCTCCCTGCCCACGCTGGGCAGGCGGACAGCCACTCCCCGAGAGGGTTCACGTCGGCGGCCGGGGCAGGCCTTCGCCCGGCCGCAGTGTGCCCACCCCCC
>NW_026728308.1:95000-110521 GCF_030684315.1 Stegostoma tigrinum
AGAAGTCAGTAACCAACGGGAGAAATCAGTAACCAAAGGGAGAAGTCAGTAACCAACGGGAGAAATCAGTAACCAAAGGGAGAAGTCAGTAACCAACGGGAGAAATCAGTAACCAACAAGAGAAATGAGTAACCAACGGGAGAAATCAGTAACCAAAGGGAGAAGTCAGTAACCAACGGGAGAAATCAGTAACCAAGCTTATTTTTGGTTGGTTACTGACTTCTCCGTTCAACTTGGAGCTGCCCTTGTGCACGATCAAGGAGGGGTATTATCCGCCACGGGGGCTTAATTTTCGCCTAAGGGGAGCGATTTGGAGGCCGTGGCCGGGTGAGGCGCGCCTCTCGAAGGGGAGGAATTTGAATTTCGGCTGCATTGAGGGTAGCTGCCCCGCTGTGGTGGTTTTTCGGAGCCTGAGCCCGAGCGGGGCGTCGGTTCCCGAGGTGGGCAGGAGTCGCTGTGCCCGTGAGGCTGCCTGGCCGAGTCGGAGTGCTGTGGGACGGCGGGGAGCGGGTTTTCCCGGGCGAGGGGGCGATCCCGAGGAAGGGGAGCGATTTGGAGGCCGTGGCCGGGTGAGGCGCGCCTTTCGGAGGGGAGGAATTTGAATTTCGGCTGCATTGAGGGTAGCTGCCCGCTGTTGTGGGTTTTCGGAGCCTGAGCCCGAGCGGGGCGTCGGTTCCCGAGGTGGGCAGGAGTCGCTGTGCCCGTGAGGCTGCCTGGCCGAGTCGGAGTGCTGTGGGACGGCGGGGAGCGGGTTTTCCCGGGCGAGGGGCCGATCCCGAGGAAGGGGAGCAGTTCCGAGGCCGTGGCCGGGTGAGGCGCGCCTTTCGGAGGGGAGGAGTTTGAATTTCGGCTGCATTGAGGGTAGCTGCCCCGCTGTGGTGGTTTTTCGGAGCCTGAGCCCGAGCGGGGCGTCGGTTCCCGAGGTGGGCAGGAGTCGCTGTGCCCGTGAGGCTGCCTGGCCGAGTCGGAGTGCTGTGGGACGGCGGGGAGCGGTTTTTCCCGGGCGAGGGGGCGACCCCGAGGAACTCGGCCGGCGGGGAGGCGTTCCGGCCCGGGCGAGGGGCGCGGACCCGACCGGAGACGTCCAAAACCTTGAAAGGGGTAAGCGGGAAAAGGTCAGCAAAGTGCCCGAAGCAGTAAGGCGAAAAAGCCGTCGGAACCTCCGAAAATGTCCAAAAGCGTGAAATCAGTAACCAGGAAAATGCATAAAAATGGCCAAAAGTGTGAAATCAGTAAGCAGGAAAAGTCGGGAAAAGTGTCTAAAAATGCTTGGAAATCTGAGGAAAATGCCCGAAAATGAGGCCCCTCGGTCGGGAGGAGGAAGTCGAAAATCCCCGTGCCCGACGAGGGAAGTCAGTAACCAGAAGGAAAAACTTAGAAAAAAATTCTAAGTGTCAAAAAAAATTCTAAGTGTCAAAAAAAATTCTAAGTGTCAAAAAAAATTCTAAGTGTCAAAAAGAATTCTAAGTGTCAAAAAAATTCTAAGTGTCAAAAAAATTCTAAGTGTCAAAAAAAATTCTAAGTGTCAAAAAGAATTCTAAGTGTCAAAAAAAATTCTAAGTGTCAAAAAAAATTCTAAGTGTCAAAAAAAATTCTAAGTGTCAAAAAAAATTCTAAGTGTCAAAAAAAATTCTAAGTGTCAAAAAAAATTCTAAGTGTCAAAAAAATTCTAAGTGTCAAAAAAAATTCTAAGTGTCAAAAAAAATTCTAAGTGTCAAAAAAAATTCTAAGTGTCAAAAAAAATTCTAAGTGTCAAAAAAATTCTAAGTGTCAAAAAAAATTCTAAGTGTCAAAAAAAATTCTAAGTGTCAAAAAAAATTCTAAGTGTCAAAAAGAATTCTAAGTGTCAAAAAAAATTCTAAGTGTCAGAAAGGGAAATGAGTAACCAAGAAGAGAAATGAGTAACCAAGAAATCAGTAACCAACAGGAGAAATGAGTAACCAAGAAGAGAAATGAGTAACCAAGAAATCAGTAACCAACAGGAGAAATGAGTAACCAACGGGAGAAATGAGTAACCAACGGGAGAAATGAGTAACCAACGGGAGAAGTCAGTAACCAACGGGAGAAATCAGTAACCAAAGGGAGAAGTCAGTAACCAACGGGAGAAATCAGTAACCAACAAGAGAAATGAGTAACCAACGGGAGAAATCAGTAACCAAAGGGAGAAGTCAGTAACCAACGGGAGAAATCAGTAACCAAGCTTATTTTTGGTTGGTTACTGACTTCTCCGTTCAACTTGGAGCTGCCCTTGTGCACGATCAAGGAGGGGTATTATCCGCCACGGGGGCTTAATTTTCGCCTAAGGGGAGCGATTTGGAGGCCGTGGCCGGGTGAGGCGCGCCTCTCGAAGGGGAGGGATTTGAATTTCGGCTGCATTGAGGGTAGCTGCCCGCTGTTGTGGGTTTTTGGAGCCTGAGCCCGTTCAACTTGGAGCTGCCCTTGTGCACGATCAAGGAGGGGTATTATCGGCCACGGGGGCTTAATTTTCGCCTAAGGGGAGCGATTTGGAGGCCGTGGCCGGGTGAGGCGCGCCTTTCGAAGGGGAGGGATTTGAATTTCGGCTGCATTGAGGGTAGCTGCCCGCTGTTGTGGGTTTTTGGAGCCTGAGCCCGTTCAACTTGGAGCTGCCCTTGTGCACGATCAAGGAGGGGTATTATCGGCCACGGGGGCTTAATTTTCGCCTAAGGGGAGCGATTTGGAGGCCGTGGCCGGGTGAGGCGCGCCTCTCGAAGGGGAGGGATTTGAATTTCGGCTGCATTGAGGGTAGCTGCCCGCTGTTGTGGGTTTTTGGAGCCTGAGCCCGTTCAACTTGGAGCTGCCCTTGTGCACGATCAAGGAGGGGTATTATCGGCCACGGGGGCTTAATTTTCGCCTAAGGGGAGCGATTTGGAGGCCGTGGCCGGGTGAGGCGCGCCTTTCGAAGGGGAGGGATTTGAATTTCGGCTGCATTGAGGGTAGCTGCCCGCTGTTGTGGGTTTTTGGAGCCTGAGCCCGTTCAACTTGGAGCTGCCCTTGTGCACGATCAAGGAGGGGTATTATCGGCCACGGGGGCTTAATTTTCGCCTAAGGGGAGCGATTTGGAGGCCGTGGCCGGGTGAGGCGCGCCTCTCGAAGGGGAGGAATTTGAATTTCGGCTGCATTGAGGGTAGCTGCCCCGCTGTGGTGGTTTTTCGGAGCCTGAGCCCGTTCAACTTGGAGCTGCCCTTGTGCACGATCAAGGAGGGGTATTATCGGCCACGGGGGCTTAATTTTCGCCTAAGGGGAGCGATTTGGAGGCCGTGGCCGGGTGAGGCGCGCCTTTCGAAGGGGAGGGATTTGAATTTCGGCTGCATTGAGGGTAGCTGCCCGCTGTTGTGGGTTTTTGGAGCCTGAGCCCGTTCAACTTGGAGCTGCCCTTGTGCACGATCAAGGAGGGGTATTATCGGCCACGGGGGCTTAATTTTCGCCTAAGGGGAGCGATTTGGAGGCCGTGGCCGGGTGAGGCGCGCCTTTCGAAGGGGAGGGATTTGAATTTCGGCTGCATTGAGGGTAGCTGCCCGCTGTTGTGGGTTTTTGGAGCCTGAGCCCGTTCAACTTGGAGCTGCCCTTGTGCACGATCAAGGAGGGGTATTATCGGCCACGGGGGCTTAATTTTCGCCTAAGGGGAGCGATTTGGAGGCCGTGGCCGGGTGAGGCGCGCCTTTCGAAGGGGAGGGATTTGAATTTCGGCTGCATTGAGGGTAGCTGCCCGCTGTTGTGGGTTTTTGGAGCCTGAGCCCGTTCAACTTGGAGCTGCCCTTGTGCACGATCAAGGAGGGGTATTATCGGCCACGGGGGCTTAATTTTCGCCTAAGGGGAGCGATTTGGAGGCCGTGGCCGGGTGAGGCGCGCCTTTCGAAGGGGAGGGATTTGAATTTCGGCTGCATTGAGGGTAGCTGCCCGCTGTTGTGGGTTTTTGGAGCCTGAGCCCGTTCAACTTGGAGCTGCCCTTGTGCACGATCAAGGAGGGGTATTATCGGGCACGGGGGCTTAATTTTCGCCTAAGGGGAGCGATTTGGAGGCCGTGGCCGGGTGAGGCGCGCCTTTCGAAGGGGAGGGATTTGAATTTCGGCTGCATTGAGGGTAGCTGCCCGCTGTTGTGGGTTTTTGGAGCCTGAGCCCGTTCAACTTGGAGCTGCCCTTGTGCACGATCAAGGAGGGGTATTATCCGCCACGGGGGCTTAATTTTCGCCTAAGGGGAGCGATTTGGAGGCCGTGGCCGGGTGAGGCGCGCCTTTCGAAGGGGAGGGATTTGAATTTCGGCTGCATTGAGGGTAGCTGCCCGCTGTTGTGGGTTTTCGGAGCCTGAGCCCGTTCAACTTGGAGCTGCCCTTGTGCACGATCAAGGAGGGGTATTATCCGCCACGGGGGCTTAATTTTCGCCTAAGGGGAGCGATTTGGAGGCCGTGGCCGGGTGAGGCGCGCCTTTCGAAGGGGAGGAATTTCAATTTCGGCTGCATTGAGGGTAGCTGCCCGCTGTTGTGGGTTTTTGGAGCCTGAGCACGACCGGGGCGTCGGTTCTCGAGGTGGGCAGGAGTCGCTGTGCCCGTGAGGCTGCCTGGCCGAGTCGGAGTGCTGTGGGACGGCGGGCGGTGGTATTTAACCGGGCGAGGGGGCGATCCCGAGGAAGGGGAGCAATTTGGAGGCCGTGGCCGGGTGAGGCGCGCCTATCGAAGGGGAGGAATTTGAATTTCGGCTGCAGTGAGGGGAGCAATGAGTAGCCAAGAAGTGAAATGAGTTACCAAGAAATCAGTAACCAATGGGAGAAATGAGTAACCAAGAATAGAAATGAGGATCCAAGAAATGAGCGACCAAGAAGAGAAATGAGTAACCAAGAAATCAGTAACCAACAGGAGAAATGAGTAACCAAGAAATCAGTAACCAAGAAGGGAAATGAGTAACCAAGAAATCAATAACCAAGAAGAGAAATGAGTAAACAAGAAGTCAGTAACCAACGGGAGAAATGAGTAACCAAGAAATCAGTAAGCAAGAAGAGAAATGAGTAACCAACAGGAGAAATGAGTAACCAACGGGAGAAATGAGTAACCAACGGGAGAAATGAGTAACCAACGGGAGAAGTCAGTAACCAACGGGAGAAATGAGTAACCAAGAAGAGAAATGAGTAACCAAGAAATCAGTAACCAACAGGAGAAATGAGTAACCAAGAAGAGAAATGAGTAACCAAGAAGTCAGTAACCAAGGGGAGAAATGAGTAACCAGGAAATCAGTAAGCAAGAAGAGAAATGAGTAACCAAGAAATCAATAACCAAGAAGCGAAATGAGTAACCAACAAGCCAGTAACCAACGGGAGAAATGAGTAACCAAGAAGAGAAATGAGTAACCAAGAAATCAGTAACCAAGAACATAAATGAGTAACCAAGAAGTCAGTAACCAACGGGAGAAATGAGTAACCAAGAAGAGAAATGAGTAACCAAGAAATCAGTAACCAAGAAGAGAAATGAGTAACCAAGAAGTCAGTAACCAACGGGAGAAATGAGTAACCAACAGGAGAAATGAGTAACCAAGAAATCAGTAACCAACAGGAGAAATGAGTAACCAACAGGAGAAATGAGTAACCAAGAAGAGAAATGAGTAACCAAGAAATCAGTAACCAACAGGAGAAATGAGTAACCAAGAAGAGAAATGAGTAACCAAGAAATCAGTAACCAACAGGCGAAATGAGTAACCAACGGGAGAAATGAGTAACCAAGAAATCAGTAACCAAGAAGAGAAATGAGTAACCAAGAAGTCAGTAACCAACGGGAGAAATGAGTAACCAAGAAGAGAAATGAGTAACCAAGAAATCAGTAACCAACAGGAGAAATGAGTAACCAACAGGAGAAATGAGTAACCAAGAAGAGAAATGAGTAACCAAGAAATCAGTAACCAACAGGAGAAATGAGTAACCAACGGGAGAAATGAGTAACCAAGAAATCAGTCACCAACAGGAGAAATGAGTAACCAACGGGAGAAATGAGTAACCAACGGGAGAAGTCAGTAACCAACGGGAGAAATCAGTAACCAAAGGGAGAAGTCAGTAACCAACGGGAGAAATCAGTAACCAAAGGGAGAAGTCAGTAACCAACGGGAGAAATCAGTAACCAACGGGAGAAGTCAGTAACCAACAAGAGAAATGAGTAACCAACGGGAGAAATCAGTAACCAAAGGGAGAAGTCAGTAACCAACGGGAGAAATCAGTAACCAAGCTTATTTTTGGTTGGTTACTGACTTCTCCGTTCAACTTGGAGCTGCCCTTGTGCACGATCAAGGAGGGGTATTATCGGCCACGGGGGCTTAATTTTCGCCTAAGGGGAGCGATTTGGAGGCCGTGGCCGGGTGAGGCGCGCCTTTCGAAGGGGAGGAATTTCAATTTCGGCTGCATTGAGGGTAGCTGCCCGCTGTTGTGGGTTTTTGGAGCCTGAGCCCGAGCGGGCCGTCGGTTCCCGAGGTGGGCAGGAGTCGCTGTGTCCATTCAACTTGGAGCTGCCCTTGTGCACGATCAAGGAGGGGTATTATCCGCCACGGGGGCTTAATTTTCGCCTAAGGGGAGCGATTTGGAGGCCGTGGCCGGGTGAGGCGCGCCTTTCGAAGGGGAGGAATTTGAATTTCGGCTGCATTGAGGGTAGCTGCCCGCTGTTGTGGGTTTTTGGAGCCTGAGCCCGTTCAACTTGGAGCTGCCCTTGTGCACGATCAAGGAGGGGTATTATCGGCCACGGGGGCTTAATTTTCGCCTAAGGGGAGCGATTTGGAGGCCGTGGCCGGGTGAGGCGCGCCTTTCGAAGGGGAGGGATTTGAATTTCGGCTGCATTGAGGGTAGCTGCCCGCTGTTGTGGGTTTTTGGAGCCTGAGCCCGTTCAACTTGGAGCTGCCCTTGTGCACGATCAAGGAGGGGTATTATCGGCCACGGGGGCTTAATTTTCGCCTAAGGGGAGCGATTTGGAGGCCGTGGCCGGGTGAGGCGCGCCTTTCGAAGGGGAGGGATTTGAATTTCGGCTGCATTGAGGGTAGCTGCCCGCTGTTGTGGGTTTTTGGAGCCTGAGCCCGTTCAACTTGGAGCTGCCCTTGTGCACGATCAAGGAGGGGTATTATCGGCCACGGGGGCTTAATTTTCGCCTAAGGGGAGCGATTTGGAGGCCGTGGCCGGGTGAGGCGCGCCTTTCGAAGGGGAGGGATTTGAATTTCGGCTGCATTGAGGGTAGCTGCCCGCTGTTGTGGGTTTTTGGAGCCTGAGCCCGTTCAACTTGGAGCTGCCCTTGTGCACGATCAAGGAGGGGTATTATCGGCCACGGGGGCTTAATTTTCGCCTAAGGGGAGCGATTTGGAGGCCGTGGCCGGGTGAGGCGCGCCTCTCGAAGGGGAGGGATTTGAATTTCGGCTGCATTGAGGGTAGCTGCCCGCTGTTGTGGGTTTTTGGAGACTGAGCCCGTTCAACTTGGAGCTGCCCTTGTGCACGATCAAGGAGGGGTATTATCGGCCACGGGGGCTTAATTTTCGCCTAAGGGGAGCGATTTGGAGGCCGTGGCCGGGTGAGGCGCGCCTCTCGAAGGGGAGGGATTTGAATTTCGGCTGCATTGAGGGTAGCTGCCCCGCTGTGGTGGTTTTTCGGAGCCTGAGCCCGAGCGGGGCGTCGGTTCCCGAGGTGGGCAGGAGTCGCTGTGCCCGTGAGGCTGCCTGGCCGAGTCGGAGTGCTGTGGGACGGCGGGGAGCGGGTTTTCCCGGGCGAGGGGGCGATCCCGAGGAAGGGGAGCGATTTGGAGGCCGTGGCCGGGTGAGGCGCGCCTTTCGGAGGGGAGGAATTTGAATTTCGGCTGCATTGAGGGTAGCTGCCCGCTGTTGTGGGTTTTCGGAGCCTGAGCCCGAGCGGGGCGTCGGTTCCCGAGGTGGGCAGGAGTCGCTGTGCCCGTGAGGCTGCCTGGCCGAGTCGGAGTGCTGTGGGACGGCGGGGAGCGGGTTTTCCCGGGCGAGGGGCCGATCCCGAGGAAGGGGAGCAGTTCCGAGGCCGTGGCCGGGTGAGGCGCGCCTTTCGGAGGGGAGGAGTTTGAATTTCGGCTGCATTGAGGGTAGCTGCCCCGCTGTGGTGGTTTTTCGGAGCCTGAGCCCGAGCGGGGCGTCGGTTCCCGAGGTGGGCAGGAGTCGCTGTGCCCGTGAGGCTGCCTGGCCGAGTCGGAGTGCTGTGGGACGGCGGGGAGCGGTTTTTCCCGGGCGAGGGGGCGACCCCGAGGAACTCGGCCGGCGGGGAGGCGTTCCGGCCCGGGCGAGGGGCGCGGACCCGACCGGAGACGTCCAAAACCTTGAAAGGGGTAAGCGGGAAAAGGTCAGCAAAGTGCCCGAAGCAGTAAGGCGAAAAAGCCGTCGGAACCTCCGAAAATGTCCAAAAGCGTGAAATCAGTAACCAGGAAAATGCATAAAAATGGCCAAAAGTGTGAAATCAGTAAGCAGGAAAAGTCGGGAAAAGTGTCTAAAAATGCTTGGAAATCTGAGGAAAATGCCCGAAAATGAGGCCCCTCGGTCGGGAGGAGGAAGTCGAAAATCCCCGTGCCCGACGAGGGAAGTCAGTAACCAGAAGGAAAAACTTAGAAAAAAATTCTAAGTGTCAAAAAAAATTCTAAGTGTCAAAAAAAATTCTAAGTGTCAAAAAAAATTCTAAGTGTCAAAAAAATTCTAAGTGTCAAAAAAATTCTAAGTGTCAAAAAAAATTCTAAGTGTCAAAAAGAATTCTAAGTGTCAAAAAAAATTCTAAGTGTCAAAAAAAATTCTAAGTGTCAAAAAAATTCTAAGTGTCAAAAAAAATTCTAAGTGTCAAAAAAAATTCTAAGTGTCAAAAAAAATTCTAAGTGTCAAAAAAAATTCTAAGTGTCAAAAAAAATTCTAAGTGTCAAAAAAAATTCTAAGTGTCAAAAAAAATTCTAAGTGTCAAAAAAAATTCTAAGTGTCAAAAAGAATTCTAAGGGTCAAAAAAAATTCTAAGTGTCAAAAAAAATTCTAAGTGTCAAAAAGAATTCTAAGTGTCAAAAAAAATTCTAAGTGTCAAAAAGAATTCTAAGTGTCAAAAAAAATTCTAAGTGTCAGAAAGGGAAATGAGTAACCAAGAAGAGAAATGAGTAACCAAGAAATCAGTAACCAACAGGAGAAATGAGTAACCAAGAAGAGAAATGAGTAACCAAGAAATCAGTAACCAACAGGAGAAATGAGTAACCAACGGGAGAAATGAGTAACCAACGGGAGAAATGAGTAACCAACGGGAGAAGTCAGTAACCAACGGGAGAAATCAGTAACCAAAGGGAGAAGTCAGTAACCAACGGGAGAAATCAGTAACCAACAAGAGAAATGAGTAACCAACGGGAGAAATCAGTAACCAAAGGGAGAAGTCAGTAACCAACGGGAGAAATCAGTAACCAAGCTTATTTTTGGTTGGTTACTGACTTCTCCGTTCAACTTGGAGCTGCCCTTGTGCACGATCAAGGAGGGGTATTATCGGCCACGGGGGCTTAATTTTCGCCTAAGGGGAGCGATTTGGAGGCCGTGGCCGGGTGAGGCGCGCCTTTCGAAGGGGAGGGATTTGAATTTCGGCTGCATTGAGGGTAGCTGCCCGCTGTTGTGGGTTTTTGGAGCCTGAGCCCGTTCAACTTGGAGCTGCCCTTGTGCACGATCAAGGAGGGGTATTATCGGCCACGGGGGCTTAATTTTCGCCTAAGGGGAGCGATTTGGAGGCCGTGGCCGGGTGAGGCGCGCCTCTCGAAGGGGAGGGATTTGAATTTCGGCTGCATTGAGGGTAGCTGCCCGCTGTTGTGGGTTTTTGGAGCCTGAGCCCGTTCAACTTGGAGCTGCCCTTGTGCACGATCAAGGAGGGGTATTATCGGCCACGGGGGCTTAATTTTCGCCTAAGGGGAGCGATTTGGAGGCCGTGGCCGGGTGAGGCGCGCCTCTCGAAGGGGAGGAATTTGAATTTCGGCTGCATTGAGGGTAGCTGCCCCGCTGTGGTGGTTTTTCGGAGCCTGAGCCCGAGCGGGGCGTCGGTTCCCGAGGTGGGCAGGAGTCGCTGTGCCCGTGAGGCTGCCTGGCCGAGTCGGAGTGCTGTGGGACGGCGGGGAGCGGGTTTTCCCGGGCGAGGGGCCGATCCCGAGGAAGGGGAGCGGTTCCGAGGCCGTGGCCGGGTGAGGCGCGCCTCTCGAAGGGGAGGAATTTGAATTTCGGCTGCATTGAGGGTAGCTGCCCCGCTGTGGTGGTTTTTCGGAGCCTGAGCCCGAGCGGGGCGTCGGTTCCCGAGGTGGGCAGGAGTCGCTGTGCCCGTGAGGCTGCCTGGCCGAGTCGGAGTGCTGTGGGACGGCGGGGAGCGGGTTTTCCCTGGCGAGGGGGCGACCCCGAGGAACTCGGCCGGCGGGGAGGCGTTCCGGCCCGGGCGAGGGGCGCGGACCCGACCGGAGACGTCCAAAACCTTGAAAGGGGTAAGCGGGAAAAGGTCAGCAAAGTGCCCGAAGCAGTAAGGCGAAAAAGCCGTCGGAACCTCCGAAAATGTCCAAAAGCGTGAAATCAGTAACCAGGAAAATGCATAAAAATGGCCAAAAGTGTCAAATCAGTAAGCAGGAAAAGTCGGGAAAAGTGTCTAAAAATGCTTGGAAATCTGAGGAAAATGCCCGAAAATGAGGCCCCTCGGTCGGGAGGAGGAAGTCGAAAATCCCCGTGCCCGACGAGGGAAGTCAGTAACCAGAAGGAAAAACTTAGAAAAAAATTCTAAGTGTCAAAAAAAATTCTAAGTGTCAAAAAAAATTCTAAGTGTCAAAAAAAATTCTAAGTGTCAAAAAGAATTCTAAGTGTCAAAAAAATTCGAAGTGTCAAAAAAAATTCTAAGTGTCAAAAAAAATTCTAAGTGTCAAAAAAAATTCTAAGTGTCAAAAAAAATTCTAAGTGTCAAAAAAATTCTAAGTGTCAAAAAAAATTCTAAGTGTCAAAAAAAATTCTAAGTGTCAAAAAAAATTCTAAGTGTCAAAAAAAATTCTAAGTGTCAAAAAGAATTCTAAGTGTCAAAAAAAATTCTAAGTGTCAGAAAGGGAAATGAGTAACCAAGAAGAGAAATGAGTAACCAAGAAATCAGTAACCAACAGGAGAAATGAGTAACCAAGAAGAGAAATGAGTAACCAAGAAATCAGTAACCAACAGGAGAAATGAGTAACCAACGGGAGAAATGAGTAACCAACGGGAGAAATGAGTAACCAACGGGAGAAGTCAGTAACCAACGGGAGAAATCAGTAACCAAAGGGAGAAGTCAGTAACCAACGGGAGAAATCAGTAACCAACAAGAGAAATGAGTAACCAACGGGAGAAATCAGTAACCAAAGGGAGAAGTCAGTAACCAACGGGAGAAATCAGTAACCAAGCTTATTTTTGGTTGGTTACTGACTTCTCCGTTCAACTTGGAGCTGCCCTTGTGCACGATCAAGGAGGGGTATTATCCGCCACGGGGGCTTAATTTTCGCCTAAGGGGAGCGATTTGGAGGCCGTGGCCGGGTGAGGCGCGCCTTTCGAAGGGGAGGGATTTGAATTTCGGCTGCATTGAGGGTAGCTGCCCGCTGTTGTGGGTTTTTGGAGCCTGAGCCCGAGCGGGGCGTCGGTTCCCGAGGTGGGCAGGAGTCGCTGTGCCCGTGAGGCTGCCTGGCCGAGTCGGAGTGCTGTGGGACGGCGGGGAGCGGGTTTTCCCGGGCGAGGGGCCGATCCCGAGGAAGGGGAGCAGTTCCGAGGCCGTGGCCGGGTGAGGCGCGCCTTTCGGAGGGGAGGAGTTTGAATTTCGGCTGCATTGAGGGTAGCTGCCCCGCTGTGGTGGTTTTTCGGAGCCTGAGCCCGAGCGGGGCGTCGGTTCCCGAGGTGGGCAGGAGTCGCTGTGCCCGTGAGGCTGCCTGGCCGAGTCGGAGTGCTGTGGGACGGCGGGGAGCGGTTTTTCCCGGGCGAGGGGGCGACCCCGAGGAACTCGGCCGGCGGGGAGGCGTTCCGGCCCGGGCGAGGGGCGCGGACCCGACCGGAGACGTCCAAAACCTTGAAAGGGGTAAGCGGGAAAAGGTCAGCAAAGTGCCCGAAGCAGTAAGGCGAAAAAGCCGTCGGAACCTCCGAAAATGTCCAAAAGCGTGAAATCAGTAACCAGGAAAATGCATAAAAATGGCCAAAAGTGTGAAATCAGTAAGCAGGAAAAGTCGGGAAAAGTGTCTAAAAATGCTTGGAAATCTGAGGAAAATGCCCGAAAATGAGGCCCCTCGGTCGGGAGGAGGAAGTCGAAAATCCCCGTGCCCGACGAGGGAAGTCAGTAACCAGAAGGAAAAACTTAGAAAAAAATTCTAAGTGTCAAAAAAAATTCTAAGTGTCAAAAAAAATTCTAAGTGTCAAAAAAAATTCTAAGTGTCAAAAAGAATTCTAAGTGTCAAAAAAATTCTAAGTGTCAAAAAAATTCTAAGTGTCAAAAAAAATTCTAAGTGTCAAAAAGAATTCTAAGTGTCAAAAAAAATTCTAAGTGTCAAAAAAAATTCTAAGTGTCAAAAAAAATTCTAAGTGTCAAAAAAAATTCTAAGTGTCAAAAAAAATTCTAAGTGTCAAAAAAAATTCTAAGTGTCAAAAAAATTCTAAGTGTCAAAAAAAATTCTAAGTGTCAAAAAAAATTCTAAGTGTCAAAAAAAATTCTAAGTGTCAAAAAAAATTCTAAGTGTCAAAAAAATTCTAAGTGTCAAAAAAAATTCTAAGTGTCAAAAAGAATTCTAAGTGTCAAAAAAAATTCTAAGTGTCAAAAAGAATTCTAAGTGTCAAAAAAAATTCTAAGTGTCAGAAAGGGAAATGAGTAACCAAGAAGAGAAATGAGTAACCAAGAAATCAGTAACCAACAGGAGAAATGAGTAACCAAGAAGAGAAATGAGTAACCAAGAAATCAGTAACCAACAGGAGAAATGAGTAACCAACGGGAGAAATGAGTAACCAACGGGAGAAATGAGTAACCAACGGGAGAAGTCAGTAACCAACGGGAGAAATCAGTAACCAAAGGGAGAAGTCAGTAACCAACGGGAGAAATCAGTAACCAACAAGAGAAATGAGTAACCAACGGGAGAAATCAGTAACCAAAGGGAGAAGTCAGTAACCAACGGGAGAAATCAGTAACCAAGCTTATTTTTGGTTGGTTACTGACTTCTCCGTTCAACTTGGAGCTGCCCTTGTGCACGATCAAGGAGGGGTATTATCCGCCACGGGGGCTTAATTTTCGCCTAAGGGGAGCGATTTGGAGGCCGTGGCCGGGTGAGGCGCGCCTTTCGAAGGGGAGGGATTTGAATTTCGGCTGCATTGAGGGTAGCTGCCCGCTGTTGTGGGTTTTTGGAGCCTGAGCCCGTTCAACTTGGAGCTGCCCTTGTGCACGATCAAGGAGGGGTATTATCGGCCACGGGGGCTTAATTTTCGCCTAAGGGGAGCGATTTGGAGGCCGTGGCCGGGTGAGGCGCGCCTTTCGAAGGGGAGGGATTTGAATTTCGGCTGCATTGAGGGTAGCTGCCCGCTGTTGTGGGTTTTTGGAGCCTGAGCCCGTTCAACTTGGAGCTGCCCTTGTGCACGATCAAGGAGGGGTATTATCGGCCACGGGGGCTTAATTTTCGCCTAAGGGGAGCGATTTGGAGGCCGTGGCCGGGTGAGGCGCGCCTTTCGAAGGGGAGGGATTTGAATTTCGGCTGCATTGAGGGTAGCTGCCCGCTGTTGTGGGTTTTTGGAGCCTGAGCCCGAGCGGGGCGTCGGTTCCCGAGGTGGGCAGGAGTCGCTGTGCCCGTGAGGCTGCCTGGCCGAGTCGGAGTGCTGTGGGACGGCGGGGAGCGGGTTTTCCCGGGCGAGGGGCCGATCCCGAGGAAGGGGAGCAGTTCCGAGGCCGTGGCCGGGTGAGGCGCGCCTCTCGAAGGGGAGGAATTTGAATTTCGGCTGCATTGAGGGTAGCTGCCCCGCTGTGGTGGTTTTTCGGAGCCTGAGCCCGAGCGGGGCGTCGGTTCCCGAGGTGGGCAGGAGTCGCTGTGCCCGTGAGGCTGCCTGGCCGAGTCGGAGTGCTGTGGGACGGCGGGGAGCGGGTTTTCCCGGGCGAGGGGGCGATCCCGAGGAAGGGGAGCGATTTGGAGGCCGTGGCCGGGTGAGGCGCGCCTTTCGGAGGGGAGGAATTTGAATTTCGGCTGCATTGAGGGTAGCTGCCCGCTGTTGTGGGTTTTTGGAGCCTGAGCCCGAGCGGGGCGTCGGTTCCCGAGGTGGGCAGGAGTCGCTGTGCCCGTGAGGCTGCCTGGCCGAGTCGGAGTGCTGTGGGACGGCGGGGAGCGGGTTTTCCCGGGCGAGGGGCCGATCCCGAGGAAGGGGAGCAGTTCCGAGGCCGTGGCCGGGTGAGGCGCGCCTTTCGGAGGGGAGGAGTTTGAATTTCGGCTGCATTGAGGGTAGCTGCCCCGCTGTGGTGGTTTTTCGGAGCCTGAGCCCGAGCGGGGCGTCGGTTCCCGAGGTGGGCAGGAGTCGCTGTGCCCGTGAGGCTGCCTGGCCGAGTCGGAGTGCTGTGGGACGGCGGGGAGCGGTTTTTCCCGGGCGAGGGGGCGACCCCGAGGAACTCGGCCGGCGGGGAGGCGTTCCGGCCCGGGCGAGGGGCGCGGACCCGACCGGAGACGTCCAAAACCTTGAAAGGGGTAAGCGGGAAAAGGTCAGCAAAGTGCCCGAAGCAGTAAGGCGAAAAAGCCGTCGGAACCTCCGAAAATGTCCAAAAGCGTGAAATCAGTAACCAGGAAAATGCATAAAAATGGCCAAAAGTGTGAAATCAGTAAGCAGGAAAAGTCGGGAAAAGTGTCTAAAAATGCTTGGAAATCTGAGGAAAATGCCCGAAAATGAGGCCCCTCGGTCGGGAGGAGGAAGTCGAAAATCCCCGTGCCCGACGAGGGAAGTCAGTAACCAGAAGGAAAAACTTAGAAAAAAATTCTAAGTGTCAAAAAAAATTCTAAGTGTCAAAAAAAATTCTAAGTGTCAAAAAAAATTCTAAGTGTCAAAAAGAATTCTAAGTGTCAAAAAAATTCTAAGTGTCAAAAAAATTCTAAGTGTCAAAAAAAATTCTAAGTGTCAAAAAGAATTCTAAGTGTCAAAAAAAATTCTAAGTGTCAAAAAAAATTCTAAGTGTCAAAAAGAATTCTAAGTGTCAAAAAAATTCTAAGTGTCAAAAAAATTCTAAGTGTCAAAAAAAATTCTAAGTGTCAAAAAGAATTCTAAGTGTCAAAAAAAATTCTAAGTGTCAAAAAAAATTCTAAGTGTCAAAAAAAATTCTAAGTGTCAAAAAAAATTCTAAGTGTCAAAAAAAATTCTAAGTGTCAAAAAAAATTCTAAGTGTCAAAAAAATTCTAAGTGTCAAAAAAAATTCTAAGTGTCAAAAAAAATTCTAAGTGTCAAAAAAAATTCTAAGTGTCAAAAAAAATTCTAAGTGTCAAAAAAATTCTAAGTGTCAAAAAAAATTCTAAGTGTCAAAAAAAATTCTAAGTGTC
>NW_026728309.1:0-32500 GCF_030684315.1 Stegostoma tigrinum
CTCTCGCTCTCTCTCTCACTCTCTCTTTCTCCCCCTGTTCTCCTCCTCGCTCAACCATCCAAGCACTCTCCCCCATCCTCTTTCTGTCAAACTCTCGCTTTCTCTCTCTCTATCTCTCCCTCCCCCTCCCTCTCTCTTTCTCTCTGTCTCTCTCTCTCGCTATGTCTCGCTCTCTCACTCTCCGTCTAACATCCCGCTCCCTCCCTTCAGTTCCTAGTTCAATTCCCTGTTCTGTGACTCTCTTCCTCCATCCACCTCTCCCTCCCTCCGACCCTCTCACCTCCTCCCGCGAACTGCCATCACTCTGTCTATCTGGGAGTGGCGGAGGGACCAGGGAGGATCATCCGGAAACCCTGCCCGTGGGGGTGGCGAGGGGAGTCGGAGGGGGGGCGCCCGTCCTGGTGCCCCAGTGGTCGAAGCAGGGAGGCCTCTGGCAAAAGGCCGCTTCTCTCAGAGGTGTTGCCCTCGGTGCCACTAATCCAGTGCCCGGATCCCATCCCTCAGGCGCCCAGAGATCTCCTATGATCCACCTCCATCTCATGCCAGGATCATCCAATCGGAATCCTGTGAGCAACGCTCCATGATCACCTGGCGGATCTCAATTTGGGTGGACGGAAAGGACTCTGGGACAAGGCCCAACTGAGGGACTTACCTTCTCCAAGTCCCTCCCACAGCGCCCACTCCCTCGGCCCTGACCCTCCGACAGCGCCCGCTCCCTCAGCACTGACCCTCCGACAGCACCCGCTCCCTCAGCACTGACCCTCCGACAGCGCCCGCTCCCTCAGCACTGACCCTCCGACAGTGCCCACTCCCTCGGCCCTGACCCTCCGACAGCGCCCGCTCCCTCAGCACTGACCCTCCGACAGCGCCCGCTCCCTCAGCACTGACCCTCCCACAGTGCCCGCTCCCTCAGCACTGACCCTCCGACAGCGCCCACTCCTCAGCACTGACCCTCCGACAGCACCCGCTCCCTGAGCACTGACCCTCCGACAGCTCCCGCTCCCTCAGCACTGACCTTCCGACAGCACCCGCTCCCTGAGCACTGACCCTCCGACAGCGCCCCGCTCCCTCAGCACTGACCCTCCGACAGCGCCCGCTCCCTCAGCACTGACCCTCCGACAGCTCCCGCTCCCTCAGCACTGACCCTCCAACAGCGCCCACTCCCTCAGCACTGACCCTCCGACAGCACCCGCTCCCACTCTCCCCCACTCTCTCCCCCATAGCCCTGTATCCATCCACAAACTAATCCCACAGCATTCTCACTGTCGCCTGTTGTAAGATGTCGAACTGCAGTGTGTAGTCTCCTGCCTGCAGGTTACCATTGACCAAGTTCTCTGACAGCTCAGTGTGAGCCCATGGGAGCTCCAAGCGTGGCCCCCAACGCCACATGTACGTATTATACACCGACACACACTTCCCCTCGCCCCACACACACACAAACTCTTCCCTTTGCACCGCCGCCCCACCCCACACACACACACCCACACACAAATACACACTCACGCTCATGCACACAAATACATACACACACAGCCTGGAGACTCCAATAGCCCACTTGAGTAGACCCTGGATGGTGTGTGCTGTTGTGGGTGGTGTTTCCTGCAGGAAGGGCTGTGGCGCGGGCGCGGTGAGAGGCCCCGGGGGGGGGGGTGTGGCGCGGGTGCCGGGGGAGTCCTGGGGTTGGCGTGGGGTGACGCCCGGGGGTGGCGTGGGGTGATGCCCGGGGGTGGCCCGGGCGCGGGGAGAATCCTGGAGGTGGCGCGGGCGCGGTGAGAGTCCCAGGGGTGGAGCGCGCGTGGCGCTGGGGACATGACCGGGGGTGGCGCGGCGCGGGGTGAGCCCGGGGAGTGGCGCGAGCGCAGGGAGAGCCCTGGGCCGAGGTGGTCGCTGTGGGACTGCTTTGACAGACCGTGCACTGCCTTATCTCTCGTCAGCTTCATCTTCTCGATGATCGCTCTGTACTACATCAACAAGGTGTCTGCTGCCCTGTATCAGGCCGTTGCTGCACCCACCCTGGTCACCAAAACCCCCAAAAGGAAGAAGAACTAATGGCGTTTTTCCTGGAACAAGCCCTTCGCCAACGTACCGGCAAGTAGGGGCAGCGAGAGTGTGGCGCTGGGGAGTCCTGTCCCTGAGCTCACAACAGAATCCCTGTTTGTCCGCAGCCTCACTCTCTCCTCACCCCCATCGGTGTGTCGTTAACGGAATAAAGATTGCTTCGATTTTTCTTTAGTCTCTGAGTCAACCCTCTGTCCTTTCTGCAGCTTTGTGTGTGTGTGTGTGTGTGTGTGTGTGTGTGTGTGTGTGTGTGTGTGTGTGTGTGAGAGAGAGTGTGCGCGAGTGTGAGGTTGTGTTTTTGTTGTGCGCGTGAGTGTGTGTGTGCACGCATGAGTGTGTCTGCGAGAGAGTGCATATGTGTGCATGTGAGAGTGTGTCTATGCGTGTGTGTGTGTGCATGCGAGTGTGTGTGTATGCATGTGAGAGTGTGTCTATGCATGTGAGTGTGTGTGTATGCGTGTGGGTGTGTATGCTTGAGAGTGTTTGCGTATATCTGAGAGAGTGTGTGCGTATGCATGTGTGTGTGCGTGTGTGTGTATGCCTGTGTGTACGTATGCATGTGGGGAGTGCATGTGTGTGTATGCATGAGAGTCTGTGTGTACGTATGCATGTGAGAGTGCATGTGTGTATGCATGAGAGTGTGTGTATGCGTGAGTGTGTGGGGATGCATGTGAGTGCGTGTACATGTGTGTGTGCATCTGAGAGAGTATGTGCGTATGCATGTGTGTGTATGCCTGTGTGTACGAATGCATGTGAGAGTGCATGTGTGTATGCGTGAGTGTGTGTGGGGATGCATGAGAGAGTGTGTGTATGCGAGTGCATGTGAGTGTGTGTGTGTGCATCTGAGAGAGTGTGTGCGTATGCATGTGTGTGCGTATGCATGTGAGAGTGCGTGTGTGTGCGCGCATGTGAGAGTGTGTGTATGCATGTGTGTGCGTATGCATGTGAATGTGCGTATGCATGTGAGAGCATGTGTGTGTATGCATGTGAGTGTGCGTATGCATGTGAGAGCACGTGTGTGTATGCATGTGAGTGTGCGTATGCATGTGAGAGGATGTGTGTGTGCGTACGCATGTGAGAGTGTGTGTGCGTATGCATGTGAGAGTGCGTGTGTGTGTATCTGAGAGTGTGTGCGCGTATGCATGTGAGAGTGTGTGTGTGAGAGTGCGTGTGTGTGCGCATGTGCGTGTGTGTGTATGCATATGCATGAGAGAGTGTGTGTATGCATGTGTGTGCGTATGCATGTGAGTGCATGTGCGTATGCATGAGTGCATGTGCGTATGCATGAGTGCATGTGCGTATGCATGAGAGTGCGTGTGTGTATGCATGTGAGAGTGTATGCATGTGAGTGTATGCGTATGCATGTGAGAGTGTGTGTGTGTGTGTATGCGTATGCATGTGAGAGTGTGTGTATGCGTGAGAGTGTGTGGATGCATGAGAGAGTGCGCGTATGCATGTGTGTGCGTATGCATGTGAGTGTATACATGTGTATGTATGCATGTGAGAGTGTGTGTATGCATGAGTGTGCGTATGCGTGTGAGAGTGTGCGTATGCGTGTGAGAGTGTGCGTATGCATGTGAGTGTGTGTGTATGCATGCGAGAGAGTGTGTATACTTGTGTGTGTATGCATTTGAGTGCGTATGCATGTGAGAGTGTGTGCGTGTATGCATGTGAGTGTGTATGCATGCGAGAGAGTGTGTGTATGTGAGTGTGTATACTTGTGTGTGTATGCATTTGAGTGCGTATGCATGTGAGAGTGTGTGCGTGTATGCATGTGTGCGTGTATGCATGTGTGCATGTGAGAGTGTGTGCGTGTTATGTTTGTGTGCATGTGAGTGTGTGTGTGGATGCATTAGAGAGTGTGCGTATGCATGTGAGTGTGTGTGTGTATGCATGTGAGAGTGTGTGCGTGTATGCATGTGACTGTGTGTATGCATGTGTGTGTATGCATGTGAGAGAGTGTGTGCGTATGCATGTGAGAGTGTGTATGCATGTGTGTGTGTATGCATGTGAGAGTGTGCGCGTATGCATGAGAGTGCGTGTGTGTGTGCATGTGAGAGAGTGTGTATGCGTATGCATGTGAGTGTGCGCGTCTGCATGTGTGTGTGAATGCGTGTGTGGTGCGTATGCATGTGAGAGTGCGTGTGTATGCATGTGAGAGTGTGTGCATGTGAGTGTGTGTGTGGATGCATGAGAGTGTGTGCGTATGCATGAGAGTGTGTGTATGCATGTGTGTGTATGCATGTGAGAGTATGCATGTGAGAGAGTGTGTGCGTATGCATGTGAGAGTGTGTATGCATGTGAGACTGTGTGCGTATGCATGTGAGAGACTGTGTATGCATGAGTGTGTGTATGCATGTGAGAGTGTGTGTGTGTGTATGCATGTGAGTGTGTGTGTGTGTGTATGCATGTGAGTGTGTATGCATGTGAGAGAGTGTGAGTGTGTGTGTATGCATGTGAGAGAGTGTGTATGCATGTGTGTGTGTGTGTATGCATGTGAGTGTGCGCGTATGCATGTGTGTGTGAATGCGTGTGTGTGTGCGTATGCATGTGAGAGTGCGTGTGTGTATGCATGTGAGAGTGTGTGTGCGCGTATACATGTGTGTGCGTGTGTGTGTATGCATGTGTGTACGCATGTGAGAGTGTGTGTATGAGTGTGCGTATGCATGTGAGAGTGTGTGTGCATGAGTGTGTGTGCGTATGCATGAGTGTGTGTGCGTATGCATGTGAGAGAGAGTGTGTATGTGAGTGTATGTGTGCATATGCATGTGAGAGTGCATATGTGTGTATGATGTGTGTACGTATGCATGTGAGAGTGCGTGTGTGTGTGTATGAGTGTGCATATGCATGTGAGAGAGAGAGTGTGTGCGTATGCATGTGAGAGTGTGTGTGTGTGTATGAGTGTGCGTATGCATGTGAGTGTGTGTGCATGTGAGAGTGCGTGTGTGTGTATGCATGTGTGTGCGTACGCATGTGAGAGTGCGTGTATGCATGAGAGTGCGCGTGTGTGTGCATCTGAGAGTGTGTGTGTGTATGAGTGTGCGTATGCATGTGAGAGTGTGTATGTATGTGAGAGTTTCTGTGTATGCGTGTGTGTGTGTATGCATGTGAGAATGTGTGTGTGCGTATGCATGTGAGAGAGAGTGTGTGTGTGTGTGTATGTGAGTGTGTGTGTGTATGTGAGTGTGTGTGTGCATGTGAGTGTGCATATGTGTGTATGCGTGTGTGTGCGTATGCATGTGAGAGTGCGTGTGTGTATGCGTGTGTGTGCGTATGCATGTGAGAGTGCGTGTGTGTATGCATTGTGTGCGTACGCGAGTGTGTGTGTGTATATGCATGTGTGCGTGTGTGTGTGCGCGCATCTAAGAGTGTGTGCGTATGCATGTGAGAGTGCGTGTGTGTGTATATGAGTGTGCGTATGCATGTGAGTGCGCGTATGCATGTGTGTGTGCACGTATGCATGTGAGAGTGTGTGTGTGTGTATGAGTGTGCGTATGCATGTGTGTGTGTGTGTGCGTATGCATGTGAGGGTGTGTATGCATGTGAGAATGTGTGCGCATGTGTGTGTGCACATATGCATGTGAGAGTGTGTGCGCGTATGCATATGAGAGAGTGTGTATATGTGTGTGTGTATGCATGTGAGTGAGCGTATGCATGTGAGAGTGTGTGTATGTGTGCGTGTGAGAATGTGTGCGCGTGTGTGTGCACATATGCATGTGAGAGTGTGTGCGCGTATGCATGTGAGAGAGTGTGTATGCATGTGAGTGACCGTATGCATGTGAGAGTGTGTGTATGTGTGCGTGAGTATGCATGTGAGAGTGTGCGTATGCATGTGAGTGTGTGCGTATGCATGTGAGAGTGTCTGTGTATGCGTGTGTGTGTATGCGTATGCATGTGAGTGTGTGTGCATATGCATGTGAGAGTGCGCGTGTGCATCTGAGAGTGCGTGTGTGCGTATGCATGTGAGTGTGTGTGCATATGCATGTGAGAGTGTGTGCGTGTATGCATGTGAGTGCGTGTGTGTGTATGCGTATGCATGTGAGAGTGTGTGTGTGTGTGTGCGTATGCATGAGAGAGAGAGCGTGTGTGTGCGTATGCATGTGAGTGTGTGCTTGTGTGTGTGTGTATGCGAGAGAGTGTGTATGCATGTGTGTATGTATGCATATGCATGTGAGAGAGAGTGTGTGTGTATGTAAGTGTGCGTGTATGCATGTATGTGCGCGTATGCATGTGAGAGTGCATGTGTGTGTGTGTATGCATGTGTGTGTATTCATGTGCGTATGCATGTGAGTGTGTGTATGTGTGTATGAGTGTGCGTATGCGTGTGTGTGCATATGTGTGTGTATGCATGTGAGTGTGCGTATGCATGTAAGTGTGCGTGCGCGTATGCACGTGAGAGTGTGTGTGTGCGTATGCATGTAAGTGTGCGTGCACGTATGCACGTGAGAGTGTGTGTGTGCGTATGCATGTAAGTGTGCATGCGCGTATGCACGTGAGTGTGTGTGTGTGTGTATGCATGTGAGAGTGTGTATGCATGTGAGTGTGTGTGTATGCATGTGAGAGAGTGTGTGTATACGTGTGTGTGTGTGTGCGTATGCATGTGAGAGTGTGTGTATGCATGTGAGTGTGTGAATGCAAGTGTGTGCATGTGAGAGAGTGTGTATGCATGTGAGAGTGCGTATGCATGTGTGTGTGTGTGTGCGTATGCATGTGAGAGAGTGTCTGTGTATGCGTGTGTGTGTATGCGTATGCATGTGAGAGTGTGTGTGTATGAGTGTGTGTGCATATGCATGTGAGAGTGTGTGCACATATGCATATGAGAGAGTGTGTATATGTGTGTGTGTATGCATGTGAGTGAGCGTATGCATGTGAGAGTGTGTGTATGTGTGCGTGTGAGAATGTGTGCGCGTGTGTGTGTGCACATATGCATGTGAGAGTGTGTGCGCGTATGCATGTGAGAGAGTGTGTATGCATGTGAGTGACCGTATGCATGTGAGAGTGTGTGTATGTGTGCGTGAGTATGCATGTGAGAGTGTGCGTATGCATGTGAGTGTGTGCGTATGCATGTGAGAGAGTGTCTGTGTATGCGTGTGTGTGTGTGTATGCGTATGCATGTGAGAGTGTGTGTGTGCATATGCATGTGAGAGTGCGCGTGTGCATCTGAGAGTGCGTGTGTGCGTATGCATGTGAGTGTGTGTGTGTGTGAGTGTGTGTGCGTATGCATGAGAGAGAGAGCGTGTGTGTGCGTATGCATGTGAGTGTGTGCTTGTGTGTGTGTGTATGCGAGAGAGTGTGTATGCATGTGTGTATGTATGCATATGCATGTGAGAGAGTGTGTGTGTATGTAAGTGTGCGCGTATGCATGTGAGAGTGCGTGTGTGTGTGTATGCATGTGTGTGTGTATGCATGTGCGTATGCACGTGAGAGTGCGTGTATGTGTGTATGAGTGTGCGTATGCGTGTGTGTGCATATGTGTGTGTGTGCATGTGAGTGTGCGTATGCATGTAAGTGTGCGTGCACGTATGCACGTGAGAGTGTGTGTGTGCGTATGCATGTAAGTGTGCATGCGCGTATGCACGTGAGAGTGTGTATGCATGTGAGAGTGCGTATGCATGTGAGTGTGTGCGTATGCATGTGAGTGTGTGTGTATGCATGTGAGAGAGTGTGTGTATACGTGTGTGTGTGTGCGTATGCATGTGAGAGTGTGTGTATGCATGTGAGTGTGTGTGTGTATGCATGTGAGTGTGTGAATGCAAGTGTGTGCATGTGAGAGAGTGTGTATGCATGTGAGAGTGCGTATGCATGTGTGTGTGTGCGCGTTTGCATGTGAGTGTGTGTGTATGCATGAGAGTGCGTGTGTGTATGTATGTGAGAGTGTGTGTGTATGCATGTGAGAGTCTGCGCGTATGCATGTGAGTGCATGTGTGTGTGTATGCGTATGCATGTGAGAGTGTGTGTGTATGAGTGTGTGCGTATGCATGAGAGAGAGAGCGTGTGTGTGCGTATGCATGTGAGTGTGTGCGTGTGTGTGTATGCGAGAGAGTGTGTTTGCATGTGTGTGTATGCGTATGCATGTGAAAGAGAGTGTGTGTGTGTATGTAAGTGTGTGCATATGCATGTGTGTGCGCGTATGCATGTGAGAGTGCGTGTGTGTGTGTGTGCATCTGAGAGTGTGTGTACGTACGCATGTGAGAGTGCATGGGTGTGTGTATGCATGTGTGAGTGTGTGCGTATGCATGTGAGAGTGCGTGTATGAGTGTGCATATGCGTGTGTGTGCATATGTGTGTGTATGCATGTGAGTGTGCGTGCGCGTATGCACGTGAGAGTGTGTGTGTGTGCGTGTGACTGTGTGTATGCATGTGAGAGTGCGTATGCATGTGAGTGTGTGTGTATGCATGTGAGAGAGTGTGTATACGTGTGTGTGTATGCATGAGAGTGCGTGTGTGTATGTATGTGAGAGTGTGTGTGTGTGTATGCATGTGAGTGTGTGAATGCAAGTGTGTGCATGTGAGAGAGTGTGTGTATGCGTGTGAGCATGTACGTATGCATGTGAGTGAGTGTGTGTATACGTGTGTGTATGCATGTGTGAGTGTGTGCATGCATGTGAGAGCGTGTGTATGCATGTGTGTGTGCGTGTATGCATGTGTGCACGTATGCATGTGCGAGTGCGTGTGTGTGTATGAGTGTGCGTATGCACGTGAGTGTGTGTGTGCATCTGAGAGTGTATGCGCTTATGCATGTGAGAGTGTGTGTGTATGCGTGTGTGCGTATGCATGTGAGTGTGTGTATGCACGTGAGTGTGTGTATGCACGTGAGTGTGTGAATGCAAGTGAGTGCATGTGAGAGTGTGTGTGTATACATGTGAGCGTGTACGTATGCATGTGAGTGATTGTGTGTATACGTGTGTGTGTATGCATGAGAGTGCGTGTGTGCATGCATGTGAGAGTGTGTGTGTGTATGCATGTGAGAGTGTGTCAGTGTATGCACATGAGAGTGTGTGTGTGTGTGTATGCACGTGAGTGTGTGTGTAGGCATGTGAGTGTGTGCATGTGAGAGAGTGTGTGTGTATGCATGTGAGTGTGTGCGTATGCATGTGAGAGTGTGCGCGTATGCATGTGAGTGCATGTGTGTGTATGCGTATGCATGTGAGAGTGTGCGTACGCATATGAGAGTGTGTGTGCGTGTATGCATGTGTGTGTGTATGCATGTGAGAGTGCGTATGCATGTGAGTGTGTGTGAATGCATGTGAGAATATGTGCATGTATGAGTGTGCGTATGCATGTGAGAGTGTGTGTGCATGTGAGAGTGTGTATGCGTGTGAGAGTGTGTGTGCATGTGAGAGTGTGTATGCGTGTGTGTGTGTGTATGCATGTGAGTGAGCGTATGCATGTGAGAATGTGTGTGCATATGCATGTGAGAGTGTGTGTATGCATGTGAGTGTGTGCGTATGCATGTGAGAGAGCATGTGACTGTGTGTATGCATGTGAGAGTGTGCGTATGCATGTGAGAATGTGTGTGTATGCATGTGAGTGTGTGTGCATCTGAGAGAGTGTGTGTATGCATGTGAGAGTGTGCGTATGCAAGAGTGTGTGCGCGTATGCATGTGAGTGTTTGTGTATACATGTGTGTGTATGCATGAGAGTGCGTGTGTGTATGCATGTGAGAGAGTGTCTGTGTATGCATGTGTGTGTATGCGTATGCATGTGAGAGTGTATGTGCGTATGCATGTGAGAGAGAGTGTGTGTGTGTGCGTATGCATGTGAGTGTGCGCATGCATGTGAGAGTGTGTGTGTATGCATGTGCGAGTGCGTGTGTGTGTATATGAGCGTGCGTATGCATGTGAGTGTGTGTGTGCATCTGAGAGTGTATGCGCGTATGCATGTGAGTGTGTGTGTATGCGTGTGTGCGTATGCATGTGAGAGAGTGTGTGTATGCATGGGTGTGTGTATGCATGTGAGTGTGTGTGTATGCATGTGAGAATGTGTGTGTACGCAAGTGTGTGTGCATCTGAGAGTGTATGCGCGTATGCATGTGAGAGTGTGTGTGTGTGTATGCGTGTGTGCGTATGCATGTGCGTGTGTATGCATGTGAGAGTGTGTGTATGCATGTGAGTGTACGCGTATGCATGTGAGAGTGTGTGTATGCATGTGAGAGAGCGTGTGTGTGCGCGTATGCACTGACCCTCCAACAGCGCCCGCTCCCTCAGCACTGACCCTCCGACAGAGCCCACTCCCTCAGCACTGACCCTCCGACAGCGCCCGCTCCCTCAGCACTGACCCTCCGACAGTTTCCGCTCCCTCGGCGCTGACCCTCCGACAGTGCCCGCTCCCTCAGCACTGACCCTCCAACAGGGCCCGCTCCCTCAGCACTGACCCTCCGACAGCACCCACTCCCTCAGCGCTGACCCTCCGACAGCACCCACTCCCTCAGCGCTGACCCGCCGACAGCGCCTGCGTTTCTGACTGATTCGGTGATTGATAACGTGGGGGGAGGCTGCCACTCTGGACGTGTTTGGGGTGGGGTGGGGTGGGGTGGGGCCGCGCTGTGGGAGAGTCAGTGGAGATGGTTCTGTGGAAGGAGCAGCCTGGCTCTGCAGTTCCCAGTTGCTGCAGCAGAGGTCAGTCTTGTCCAGCTGTACACCATGACAGCAGCAGAATGATAGAGAGGGAGAGGGAAGACCATTCAGCCCATCTACTGTAGATGATTGGAAACGAATGCTTGCAAGCTTTGAGATTATTGCAGCCTTGGGGAAACAGAATACTTAACACCACAACATCTAGTGGGATCGGAATGAGGTGTTAAGTACCATAGGAATCCCTGGCACCTGTAAATCCAGACAAAATTTGGAGAAATATGCTAAAGCTTTTCACAGCAGATTTAAAACTTTTTCACACAGAGGGTGGTGCGTGTGTGGAAGGAGGAAGTGGGTGGGGGCTGGTACAGTTACAGCATTTAAAAGGCATCGGGATAGGGACATGGATAGGAAGGGTTCATGGGGCAAATGCTGGCAGATTGGGCCTGGAGTAATTTAGGTCAGCGTGGATGAGTTGGGCCGAAGGGACTGTTTCCGAGCTGCACAGCTCTCTTCCTGTATCAGATTTTTTTTAAAAGGGTCAGTGGTCTGAATTCGTCTCCTCCAGCATTTTATCCCACACTTCCCTGGGCGTCAGGACCCTCCGAAAATGGCTGAGTGGGAACTAGGGGAGGAATGGGTTAGTATCCGAATTTCCAGCCCATTGACATTCCCACCACCTCCCTGTCACACTCGGTATTTGTCCCCTAATGCATTTTGAGGGCACTTCGACCCGGAATACCAGAGGGAGGGATTGGAGAATCTCAGAGGGTGGGAGGGGGTGACAGAGACAGGGAGGGGGTGTAGGGGGCCGGAGGGGGTGACAGAGATAGGGAGGGGGTGTAGGGGGCTGGAGGGGGTGACAGAGATAGGGAGGGGGTGTAGGGGGCAGGAGGGGGTGACAGAGATAGGGAGGGGGTGTAGGGGGCTGGAGGGGGTGACAGAGATAGGGAGGGGGTGTAGGGGGCTGGAGGGGGGTGACAGAGATAGGGAGGGGGTGTAGGGGGCAGGAGGGGGTGACAGAGATAGGGAGGGGGTGTAGGGGGCTAGAGGGGGTGACAGAGATAGGGAGGGGGTGTAGGGGGCTGGAGGGGGTGACAGAGATAGGGAGGGGGTGTAGGGGGCAGGAGGGGATGACAGAGATAGGGAGGGGGTGTAGGGGGCAGGAGGGGATGTAGGGGGCAGGAGGGGGTGACAGGGATAGGGAGGGTGTGGAGGGGTTGACGGGGATAGGGAGGGTGTGGAGGGGCTGAAGGGAATAGGGAGGGTGTGGAGGGGGTGACGGGAATGGGGAGGGGGGTGACGGGAATGGGGAGGGGGTGGAGGTGGTGACGGGAATGGGGAGGGGGATGGCGGGTGTGACGGGAATGGGGAGGGGTGTGGAGGGGGTGACGGGAGTGGGGAGGGGTGTGGAGGGGGTGACGGGAATGGGGAGGGGTCTGGAGGGGGTGACGGGAATGGGGAGGGAGGTGGAGGGGGTGACGGGAATGGGGAGGGGGATGGCGGGTGTGATGGGAATGGTGAGGGTGTGGAGGGGGTGACGGGAATGGGGAGGGGGATGGAGGGGGTGACGGGAATGGGGTGGGGGGGGGACTGGAAGAGGTTACCTGTTCTTTCCCTTTGCGCAGGCCTGTTGAAATGCTGTGTTCAGTGAGAGGTTTTAGTGACCAGGAAGTTGCTCACATCGTTCGTGCCGGGTCTAGCAGCACGGTGATGGATGGGCCGAAGGTGAACTGAAGCAGAAAAATTATTATTACCAGAAGTTAATGTTTATTCCATGGTACCGGCAGCGTTGTGGCTCGCGGTTAGAGAAATATACCCCCAGACCTCCACTCTGTCCCACACTCTAACCGGCAAAGTGCACTGCATCAGGCCATTCAGCCCTGACAGCGGTGAAGGGATAGACTGGAATTTACCTGAGGTCTCCCGCACGAAGCCCGTTTGGGGGCAGCGAAGGGGAAAAGTCAGCAGGGGTCATGACCTGTGCCCCGGCCTGTTTTATCCGGGGGGGGGGGGCGGCCCCCTTGTTCACATTGCCCACCCACATCCCTCACACACCCCCCCGTCTCCTCACTCTCTCCTCGTGTCACCCCCCCGTCTCTCCCTCTCCCGCCATCCCTCCGCCCTCCCCCTCTGTCCCTCCCCACCCCATCCATTTCCCTCTACTCTCTCCCCCTCTCTCCTTTCCCATCCCTCCTCCCTCCCCCCTCTCTCTCTTCCCCCCCATCCATCCCGGTCTCTCCCTCCCCCAGCCCTCCTCCCTTCGCCTCTCCCTATCACTGACCCTCTACCCTCCCACTCTCCTCTCCATCCCTCCCACTATTTCCTTCCCCCTCTGTCCCTCCCCACCATCCCTCCTCTCCTCACCCTCCCCCATTCCCTCTCCCCCCTCCTTCCCTCCCTACTCTCCAAAACCCATCCCCCATCTCTCCTCCCTCCCACTCTCTCTCCCCAGCCCTCCCCCTCCCCCTCTGTCCCTCCCCTCCCCATCCCCCTCTGTCCCTCCCCTCCCCCTCCACTATCTCCTTCCCCATCTCTCCCTCCCCTTCTCTCCCTCCCCTCTCCTTCCCATTCCCTTCCCTCCCCATCCCCCATCTCTCCTGACTCCCCCCACCTCCCCATCCCTCCTCCCTCGCTCTCTCTCCCTCTCTCCCTCCCCCATCCGTTCTTCCTCTCCACTCTCTCACCTATCCCTCCTCCCTCTCTCCCCTATCCCTCGTCCCTCATCCCTCTCCCCTATCGCCCCATCCCATCCCCACATCCCTATCCCTCCGCCTCCTCTCTCTCCCCTAATACCCATTGCCTCCTCCCTATCCCCTATCCCCTATCCCCTCTCCCCATCCCTCCCCCTGGGCCCGGAATAAATTGCCCATCCCTAATTGCCCCCTTGAGAGGGTGGCACTGAGCAGACCTGGGCTCCAACAAAAGGGATGGTATGGCACCCGTTGCAAAAGTGGGTGAGGGGCTGGGAAGATAGTGGAAAGGTCGTGCCTCGTGACACCGCAGTGGTGCCCTGGGATCTTGCTGTGCACAAACTCGCGCTTCAAGGGAGGCTGCAGGAAGCTGCTGCCCAGGTAGGTGGGAGATCAGAGGGGCAGGGATTGGGAACACCGTTAGGATACACACCCGCAGGCTAAGGTGGCTTGGGAATCCTGGGTTCGAATCCGACCGCAGCATTCCCCCAACCACCTCCCCACAACCAGTGCAATTTCAGGTACAAATGCCCCATCGAAAGGGTCACCAGTGGGGGAAGGAAACAGAATTCCTGACCCAGGCGAGGGCTACACGTGACTCCAGTCCCGACACATTCATGGGGCTGAGGAAGAAAACCCCGTTGGTCACAGACAACAGTGTGTGGGACCCCGTACCCCAGTGAGAGTCTGTGTGTGTGTGGGACCCCGTACCCCAGTGTGAGTCAGTGTGTGTGTGGGACCCCGTACCCCAGTGAGAGTCAGTGTGTGTGTGACCCTGTACCCCAGTGAGAGTCAGTGTGTGTGTGGGACCCTGTACCCCAGTGAGAGTCAGTGTGTGTGTGGGACCCCGTACCCCAGTGAGTGTCAGTGTGTGTGTGGGACCCCGTACCCCAGTGAGAGTCTGTGTGTGTGTGAGACCCTGTACCCCAGTGAGAGTCAGTGTGTGTGTGGGACCCTGTACCCCAGTGAGAGTCAGTGTGTGTGTGGGACCCCGTACCCCAGTGTGAGTCAGTGTGTGTGTGTGGGACCCCGTACCCCAGTGAGAGTCTGTGTGTGTGTGAGACCCTGTACCCCAGTGAGAGTCAGTGTGTGTGTGGGACCCTGTACCCCAGTGAGAGTCAGTGTGTGTGTGAGACCCCGTACCCCAGTGAGAGTCAGTGTGTGTGTGGGACCCTGTACCCCAGTGAGACACAGTGTGTGTGGGACCACGTGCCCCAGTGAGAGTCAGTGTGTGTGTGGGACCCTGTACCCCAGTGTGAGTCAGTGTGTGTGTGGGACCCTGTACCCCAGTGAGAGTCTGTGTGTGTGTGGGACCCTGTACCCCAGTGAGACACAGTGTGTGTGGGACCACGTGCCCCAGTGAGAGTCAGTGTGTGTGTGGGACCCTGTACCCCAGTGTGAGTCAGTGTGTGTGTGGGACCCCGTACCCCAGTGAGAGTCAGTGTGTGTGTGGGACCCCGTACCCCAGTGAGAGTCAGTGTGTGTGTGGGACCCCGTATCCCAGTGAGAGTCAGTGTGTGTGTGTGGGACCCCGTACCCCAGTGTGAGTCAGTGTGTGTGTGGGACCCCGTACCCCAGTGAGAGTCAGTGTGTGTGTGGGACCCCGTACCCCAGTGAGAGTCAGTGTGTGTGTGGGACCCCGTACCCCAGTGAGAGTCAGTGTGTGTGTGAGACCACGTACCCCAGTGTGAGTCAGTGTGTGTGTGAGACCCTGTACCCCAGTGAGAGTCAGTCTGTGTGGGGCCCCGTACCCCAGTGAGAGTCAGTGTGTGTGTGGGACCCCGTACCCCAGTGTGAGTCAGTATGTGTGTGTGGGACTCCGTACCCCAGTGAGAGTCAGTGTGTTTGTGGGACACCGTACCCCAGTGTGAGTCAGTGTGTGTGTGGGACCCCGTACCCCAGTGAGAGTCAGTGTGTGTTTGGGACCCCGTATCCCAGTGAGAGTCAGTGTGTGTGTGTGGGACCCCGTACCCCAGTGAGAGTCAGTGTGTGTGTGTGGGATCCTGTACCCCAGTGAGAGTCAGTGTGTGTGTGTGGGACCCCGTACCCCAGTGAGAGTCAGTGTGTGTGTGTGGGATCCTGTACCCCAGTGAGAGTCAGTGTGTGTGTGGGACCCTGTACCCCAGTGAGAGTCAGTGTGTGTGGGACCCCGTACCCCAGTGAGAGTCAGTGTGTGTGGGGGGGAACCCCGTACCCCAGTCAGAGTCAGTGTGTGTGGGACCCCGTACCCCAGTGTGAGTCAGTGTGTGTGTGGGACCCTGTACCCCAGTGTGAGTCAGTGTGTCTGTGGGACCCTGTACCCCAGTGAGAGTCAGTGTGTGTGTGGGACCCCGTATCCCAGTGAGAGTCAGTGTGTGCGTGGGACCCCGAACCCCAGTGTGAGTCAGTGTGTGTGTGGGACCCCGTACCCCAGTGTGAGTCAGTGTGTGTGTGGGACCCCATACCCCAGTGTGAGTCAGTGTGTGTGTGGGACCCCGTACCCCAGTGAGAGTCAGTGTGTGTGTGGGACCCTGTACACCAGTGAGAGTCAGTGTGTGTGGGACCCCGTACCCCAGTGAGAGTCAGTGTGTGTGTAGGACCCCGTATCCCAGTGTGAGTCAGTGTGTGTGTGGGACCCTGTACACCAGTGAGAGTCAGTGTGTGTGGGACCCCGTACCCCAGTGAGAGTCAGTGTGTGTGTGGGACCCCGTATCCCAGTGTCAGTCAGTGTGTGTGTGGGACCCCGTATCCCAGTGTGAGTCAGTGTGTGTGTGGGACCCCGTACCCCAGTGAGAGTCAGTGTGTGTGTGGGACCCCGTACCCCAGTGAGAGTCTGTGTGTGTGTGGGACCCTGTACCCGAGTGAGACACAGTGTGTGTGGGACCACGTGCCCCAGTGAGAGTCAGTGTGTGTGTGGGACCCCGTACCCCAGTGTGAGTCAGTGTGTGTGTGAGACCCCGTACCCCAGTGAGAGTCAGTGTGTGTTTGGGACCCCGTATCCCAGTGAGAGTCAGTGTGTGTGTGGGACCCTGTATCCCAGTGAGAGTCAGTGTGTGTGTGGCACCCTGTACCCCAGTGAGAGTCAGTGTGTGTGTGTGGGACCCCGTACCCCAGTGAGAGTCAGTGTGTGTGTGTGGGATCCTGTACCCCAGTGAGAGTCAGTGTGTGTGTGGGACCCCGTACTCCAGTGAGAGTCAGTGTGTGTGTGGGACCCTGTACACCAGTGAGAGTCAGTGTGTGTGGGACCCCGTACCCCAGTGAAAGTCAGTGTGTGTGGGGGGGAACCCCGTACCCCAGTCAGAGTCAGTGTGTGTGGGACCCCGTACCCCAGTGTGAGTCAGTGTGTGTGTGGGACCCTGTACCCCAGTGTCAGTCAGTGTGTGTGTGGGACCCTGTACCCCAGTGAGAGTCAGTGTGTGTGTGGGACCCCGTACCCCAGTGTGAGTCAGTGTGTGTGTGGGACCCCGTACCCCAGTGAGAGTCAGTGTGTGTGTGGGACCCTGTACCCCAGTGTGAGTCAGTGTGTGTGTGGGTCCCCGTACCCCAGTGTGAGTCAGTGTGTGTGTGGGACCCCGTATCCCAGTGAGAGTCAGTGTGTGTGTGGGACCCCGTACCCCAGTGAGAGTCAGTGTGTGTGTGGGACCCCGTACCCCATGAGAGTCAGTGTGTGTGTGGCACCCTGTACCCCAGTGAGAGTCAGTGTGTGTGTGAGACCCCGTACCCCAGTGTGAGTCAGTGTGTGTGTGAGACCCTGTACCCCAGTGAGAGTCAGTCTGTGTGGGGCCCCGTACCCCAGTGAGAGTCAGTGTGTGTGTGGGACTCTGTACCCCAGTGTGAGTCAGTGTGTGTGTGGGACCCCGTACCCCAGTGTGAGTCAGTATGTGTGTGTGGGACTCCGTACCCCAGTGAGAGTCAGTGTGTGTGTGGGACCCCGTACCCCAGTGTGAGTCAGTGTGTGTGTGGGACCCCGTACCCCAGTGAGAGTCAGTGTGTGTTTGGGACCCCGTATCCCAGTGAGAGTCAGTGTGTGTGTGTGGGATCCTGTACCCCAGTGAGAGTCAGCGTGTGTGTGGGACCCCGTACCCCAGTGAGAGTCAGTGTGTGTGTGGGACCCTGTACACCAGTGAGAGTCAGTGTGTGTGGGACCCCGTACCCCAGTGAGAGTCAGTGTGTGTGGGGGGGAACCCCGTACCCCAGTCAGAGTCAGTGTGTGTGGGACCCCGTACCCCAGTGTGAGTCAGTGTGTGTGTGGGACCCTGTACCCCAGTGTCAGTCAGTGTGTGTGTGGGACCCTGTACCCCAGTGAGAGTCAGTGTGTGTGTGGGACCCCGTACCCCAGTGTGAGTCAGTGTGTGTGTGAGACCCTGTACCCCAGTGAGAGTCAGTGTGTGCGTGGGACCCCGAACCCCAGTGTGAGTCAGTGTGTGTGTGGGACCCCGTACCCCAGTGTGAGTCAGTGTGTGTGTGGGACCCCATACCCCAGTGTGAGTCAGTGTGTGTGTGTGGGACCCCGTACCCCAGTGTGAGTCAGTGTGTGTGTGGGACCCCGTACCCCAGTGTGAGTCAGTGTGTGTGTGGGACCCCGTATCCCAGTGAGAGTCAGTGTGTGTGTGGGACCCCGTACCCCAGTGAGAGTCAGTGTGTGTGTGGGACCCCGTACCCCAGTGAGAGTCAGTGTGTGTGTGGGACCCCGTATCCCAGTGAGAGTCAGTGTGTGTGTGGGACCCCGTACCCCAGTGAGAGTCAGTGTGTGTGTGGGACCCCGTACCCCAGTGTGAGTCAGTGTGTGTCTGTGGGACCCTGTACCCCAGTGAGAGTCAGTGTGTGTGTGGGACCCCGTATCCCAGTGTGAGTCAGTGTGTGCGTGGGACCCCGAACCCCAGTGTGAGTCAGTGTGTGTGTGGGACCCCGTACCCCAGTGTGAGTCAGTGTGTGTGTGGGACCCCATACCCCAGTGTGAGTCAGTGTGTGTGTGGGACCCCGTACCCCAGTGAGAGTCAGTGTGTGTGTGGGACCCTGTACACCAGTGAGAGTCAGTGTGTGTGGGACCCCGTACCCCAGTGAGAGTCAGTGTGTGTGTAGGACCCCGTATCCCAGTGTGAGTCAGTGTGTGTGTGGGACCCTGTACACCAGTGAGAGTCAGTGTGTGTGGGACCCCGTACCCCAGTGAGAGTCAGTGTGTGTGTGGGACCCCGTATCCCAGTGTCAGTCAGTGTGTGTGTGGGACCCCGTATCCCAGTGTGAGTCAGTGTGTGTGTGGGACCCCGTACCCCAGTGAGAGTCAGTGTGTGTGTGGGACCCCGTACCCCAGTGAGAGTCTGTGTGTGTGTGGGACCCTGTACCCGAGTGAGACACAGTGTGTGTGGGACCACGTGCCCCAGTGAGAGTCAGTGTGTGTGTGGGACCCCGTACCCCAGTGTGAGTCAGTGTGTGTGTGAGACCCCGTACCCCAGTGAGAGTCAGTGTGTGTTTGGGACCCCGTATCCCAGTGAGAGTCAGTGTGTGTGTGGGACCCTGTATCCCAGTGAGAGTCAGTGTGTGTGTGGCACCCTGTACCCCAGTGAGAGTCAGTGTGTGTGTGTGGGACCCCGTACCCCAGTGAGAGTCAGTGTGTGTGTGTGGGATCCTGTACCCCAGTGAGAGTCAGTGTGTGTGTGGGACCCCGTACTCCAGTGAGAGTCAGTGTGTGTGTGGGACCCTGTACACCAGTGAGAGTCAGTGTGTGTGGGACCCCGTACCCCAGTGAAAGTCAGTGTGTGTGGGGGGGAACCCCGTACCCCAGTCAGAGTCAGTGTGTGTGGGACCCCGTACCCCAGTGTGAGTCAGTGTGTGTGTGGGACCCTGTACCCCAGTGTCAGTCAGTGTGTGTGTGGGACCCTGTACCCCAGTGAGAGTCAGTGTGTGTGTGGGACCCCGTACCCCAGTGTGAGTCAGTGTGTGTGTGGGACCCCGTACCCCAGTGAGAGTCAGTGTGTGTGTGGGACCCTGTACCCCAGTGTGAGTCAGTGTGTGTGTGGGTCCCCGTACCCCAGTGTGAGTCAGTGTGTGTGTGGGACCCCGTATCCCAGTGAGAGTCAGTGTGTGTGTGGGACCCCGTACCCCAGTGAGAGTCAGTGTGTGTGTGGGACCCCGTACCCCATGAGAGTCAGTGTGTGTGTGGCACCCTGTACCCCAGTGAGAGTCAGTGTGTGTGTGAGACCCCGTACCCCAGTGTGAGTCAGTGTGTGTGTGAGACCCTGTACCCCAGTGAGAGTCAGTCTGTGTGGGGCCCCGTACCCCAGTGAGAGTCAGTGTGTGTGTGGGACTCTGTACCCCAGTGTGAGTCAGTGTGTGTGTGGGACCCCGTACCCCAGTGTGAGTCAGTATGTGTGTGTGGGACTCCGTACCCCAGTGAGAGTCAGTGTGTGTGTGGGACCCCGTACCCCAGTGTGAGTCAGTGTGTGTGTGGGACCCCGTACCCCAGTGAGAGTCAGTGTGTGTTTGGGACCCCGTATCCCAGTGAGAGTCAGTGTGTGTGTGTGGGATCCTGTACCCCAGTGAGAGTCAGCGTGTGTGTGGGACCCCGTACCCCAGTGAGAGTCAGTGTGTGTGTGGGACCCTGTACACCAGTGAGAGTCAGTGTGTGTGGGACCCCGTACCCCAGTGAGAGTCAGTGTGTGTGGGGGGGAACCCCGTACCCCAGTCAGAGTCAGTGTGTGTGGGACCCCGTACCCCAGTGTGAGTCAGTGTGTGTGTGGGACCCTGTACCCCAGTGTCAGTCAGTGTGTGTGTGGGACCCTGTACCCCAGTGAGAGTCAGTGTGTGTGTGGGACCCCGTACCCCAGTGTGAGTCAGTGTGTGTGTGAGACCCTGTACCCCAGTGAGAGTCAGTGTGTGCGTGGGACCCCGAACCCCAGTGTGAGTCAGTGTGTGTGTGGGACCCCGTACCCCAGTGTGAGTCAGTGTGTGTGTGGGACCCCATACCCCAGTGTGAGTCAGTGTGTGTGTGTGGGACCCCGTACCCCAGTGTGAGTCAGTGTGTGTGTGGGACCCCGTACCCCAGTGTGAGTCAGTGTGTGTGTGGGACCCCGTATCCCAGTGAGAGTCAGTGTGTGTGTGGGACCCCGTACCCCAGTGAGAGTCAGTGTGTGTGTGGGACCCCGTACCCCAGTGTGAGTCAGTGTGTGCGTGGGACCCCGAACCCCAGTGTGAGTCAGTGTGTGTGTGGGACCCCGTACCCCAGTGTGAGTCAGTGTGTGCGTGGGACCCCGAACCCCAGTGTGAGTCAGTGTGTGTGTGGGACCCCGTACCCCAGTGTGAGTCAGTGTGTGTGTGGGACCCCATACCCCAGTGTGAGTCAGTGTGTGTGTGTGGGACCCCGTACCCCAGTGTGAGTCAGTGTGTGTGTGGGACCCCGTACCCCAGTGTGAGTCAGTGTGTGTGTGTGGGACCCCGTACCCCAGTGTGAGTCAGTGTGTGTGTGGGACCCCATACCCCAGTGTGAGTCAGTGTGTGTGTGTGGGACCCCGTACCCCAGTGTGAGTCAGTGTGTGTGTGGGACCCCGTATCCCAGTGAGAGTCAGTGTGTGTGTGGGACCCCGTACCCCAGTGAGAGTCAGTGTGTGTGTGGGACCCTGTACACCAGTGAGAGTCAGTGTGTGTGGGACCCCGTATCCCAGTGAGAGTCAGTGTGTGTGTGGGACCCCGTATCCCAGTGTGAGCCAGTGTGTGTGTGGGACCCTGTACCCCAGTGTGAGTCAGTGTGTGTGTGTGGGACCCTGTACCCCAGTGAGAGTCAGTGTGTGTGTGTGGGACCCTGTACCCCAGTGTGAGTCAGTGTGTGTGTGGGACCCCGTATCCCAGTGTGAGTCAGTGTGTGTGTGGGACCCTGTACCCCAGTGTGAGTCAGTGTGTGTGTGTGGGACCCTGTACCCCAGTGTGAGTCAGTGTGTGTGTGGGACCCCGTAGGCCAGTGAGAGTCAGTGTGTGTGTGGGACCCTGTACCCGAGTGAGACACAGTGTGTGTGGGACCACGTGCCCCAGTGAGAGTCAGTGTGTGTGTGGGACCCTGTACCCCAGGGAGAGTCAGTGTGTGTGCGGGACCCTGTACCCCAGGGAGAGTCAGTGTGTGTGTGGGACCCTGTACCCCAGTGTGAGTCAGTGTGTGTGTGTGGGACCCCGTACCCCAGTGAGAGTCAGTGTGTGTGTGGGACCCTGTACCCCAGTGAGAGTCAGTGTGTGTGTGGGACCCCGTAGCCCAGTGAGAGTCAGTGTGTGTGGGACCCCGTACCCCAGTGAGAGTCAGTGTGTGTGTGGGACCCCGTACCCCAGTGTGAGTCAGTGTGTGTGTGGGACCCCGTACCCCAGTGTGAGTCAGTGTGTGTGTGGGACCCCGTACCCCAGTGTGAGTCAGTGTGTGTGTGGGACCCCGTATCCCAGTGAGAGTCAGTGTGTGTGTGGGACCCCGTACCCCAGTGAGAGTCAGTGTGTGTGTGGGACCCCGTACCCCAGTGAGAGTCAGTGTGTGTGTGGGACTGTACCCCAGTGAGAGTCAGTGTGTGTGTGAGACCCCGTACCCCAGTGAGAGTCAGTGTGTGTGTGGGACCCCGTACCCCATGAGAGTCAGTGTGTGTGTGGCACCCTGTACCCCAGTGAGAGTCAGTGTGTGTGTGGGACCCCATACCCCAGTGTGAGTCAGTGTGTGTGTGAGACCCTGTACCCCAGTGAGAGTCAGTCTGTGTGGGGCCCCGTACCCCAGTGAGAGTCAGTGTGTGTGTGGGACCCTGTACCCCAGTGTGAGTCAGTGTGTGTGTGGGACCCCGTACCCCAGTGTGAGTCAGTATGTGTGTGTGGGACTCCGTACCCCAGTGAGAGTCAGTGTGTGTGTGGGACCCCGTACCCCAGTGTGAGTCAGTGTGTGTGTGGGACCCCGTACCCCAGTGTGAGTCAGTGTGTGTTTGGGACCCCGTATCCCAGTGAGAGTCAGTGTGTGTGTGTGGGACCCCGTACCCCAGTGAGAGTCAGTGTGTGTGTGTGGGATCCTGTACCCCAGTGAGAGTCAGTGTGTGTGTGGGACCCCGTACCCCAGTGAGAGTCAGTGTGTGTGTGGGACCCTGTACACCAGTGAGAGTCAGTGTGTGTGGGACCCCGTACCCCAGTGAGAGTCAGTGTGTGTGGGGGGGAACCCCGTACCCCAGTCAGAGTCAGTGTGTGTGGGACCCCGTACCCCAGTGTGAGTCAGTGTGTGTGTGGGACCCTGTACCCCAGTGTCAGTCAGTGTGTGTGTGGGACCCTGTCCCCCAGTGAGAGTCAGTGTGTGTGTGGGACCCCGTACCCCAGTGTGAGTCAGTGTGTGTGTGAGACCCTGTACCCCAGTGAGAGTCAGTGTGTGCGTGGAACCCCGAACCCCAGTGTGAGTCAGTGTGTGTGTGGGACCCCGTACCCCAGTGTGAGTCAGTGTGTGTGTGGGAACCCATACCCCAGTGTGAGTCAGTGTGTGTGTGGGACCCCGTACCCCAGTGAGAGTCAGTGTGTGTGTGGGACCCTGTACACCAGTGAGAGTCAGTGTGTGTGGGACCCCGTACCCCAGTGAGAGTCAGTGTGTGTGTGGGACCCCGTACCCCAGTGAGAGTCAGTGTGTGTGTGGGACCCCGTATCCCAGTGTGAGTCAGTGTGTGTGTGGGACCCTGTACCCCAGTGAGAGTCAGTGTGTGTGTGGGACCCTGTACCCCAGTGAGGGTCAGTGTGTGTGTGGGACCCCGTACCCCAGAGAGAGTCTGTGTGTGTGTGGGACCCCGTAGGCCAGTGAGAGTCTGTGTGTGTGTGTGGGATCCTGTACCCCAGTGAGACACAGTGTGTGTGGGACCACGTGCCCCAGTGAGAGTCAGTGTGTGTGTGGGACCCTGTACCCCAGTGTGAGTCAGTGTGTGTGTGTGGGACCCCGTACCCCAGTGAGAGTCAGTGTGTGTGTGGGACCCCGTACCCCAGTGAGAGTCAGTGTGTGTGTGTGGGATCCTGTACCCCAGTGAGAGTCTGTGTGTGTGTGGGACCCCGTACCCCAGTGAGAGTCAGTGTGTGTGGGGGGGAACCCCGTACCCCAGTCAGAGTCAGTGTGTGTGGGACCCCGTACCCCAGTGTGAGTCAGTGTGTGTGTGGGACCCTGTACACCAGTGAGAGTCAGTGTGTGTGGGACCCCGTACCCCAGTGAGAGTCAGTGTGTGTGGGGGGGAACCCCGTACCCCAGTCAGAGTCAGTGTGTGTGGGACCCCGTACCCCAGTGAGAGTCAGTGTGTGTGGGGGGGAACCCCGTACCCCAGTCAGAGTCAGTGTGTGTGGGACCCCGTACCCCAGTGTGAGTCAGTGTGTGTGTGGGACCCTGTACCCCAGTCAGCGTCAGTGTGTGTGGGACCCCGTACCCCAGTGTGAGTCAGTGTGTGTGTGGGACCCTGTACCCCAGTGTCAGTCAGTGTGTGTGTGGGACCCTGTACCCCAGTGAGAGTCAGTGTGTGTTTGGGACCCTGTACACCAGTGAGAGTCAGTGTGTGCGTGGGACCCCGAACCCCAGTGTGAGTCAGTGTGTGTGTGGGACCCCGTACCCCAGTGTGAGTCAGTGTGTGTGTGGGACCCCATACCCCAGTGTGAGTCAGTGTGTGTGTGGGACCCCGTACCCCAGTGAGAGTCAGTGTGTGTGTGGGACCCTGTACACCAGTGAGAGTCAGTGTGTGTGGGACCCCGTACCCCAGTGAGAGTCAGTGTGTTTGTGGGACCCCGTATCCCAGTGTGAGTCAGTGTGTGTGTGGGACCCTGTACCCCAGTGTGAGTCAGTGTGTGTGTGTGGGACCCTGTACCCCAGTGTCAGTCAGTGTGTGTGTGGGACCCCGTATCCCAGTGTGAGTCAGTGTGTGTGTGGGACCCTGTACCCCAGTGAGAGTCAGTGTGTGTGTGGCACCCTGTACCCCAGTGAGAGTCAGTGTGTGTGTGGGACCCTGTACCCCAGTGTGAGTCAGTGTGTGTGTGTGGGACCCTGTACCCCAGTGTCAGTCAGTGTGTGTGTGGGACCCTGTACCCCAGTGAGAGTCAGTGTGTGTGTGGGACCCCGTACCCCAGTGTGAGTCAGTGTGTGTGTGAGACCCTGTACCCCAGTGTGAGTCAGTGTGTGTGTGGGACCCCATACCCCAGTGTGAGTCAGTGTGTGTGTGGGACCCCATACCCCAGTGTGAGTCAGTGTGTGTGTGGGACCCCGTACCCCAGTGAGAGTCAGTGTGTGTGTGGGACCCCGTATCCCAGTGAGAGTCAGTGTGTGTGTGTGGGACCCTGTACCCCAGTGAGAGTCAGTGTGTGTGTGTGGGACCCCGTACCCCACTGAGAGTCAGTGTGTGTGTGGGACCCCGTATCCCAGTGAGAGTCAGTGTGTGTGTGGGACCCCATACCCCAGTGTGAGTCAGTGTGTGTGTGGGACCCTGTACCCCAGTGAGAGTCAGTGTGTGTGGGACCCCGTACCCCAGTGAGAGTCAGTGTGTGTGTGGGACCCCGTACCCCAGTGTGAGTCAGTGTGTGTGTGGGACCCCATACCCCAGTGTGAGTCAGTGTGTGTGTGGGACCCCATACCCCAGTGAGGGTCAGTGTGTGTGTGGGACCCCGTATCCCAGTGAGAGTCAGTGTGTGTGTGTGGGACCCTGTGTCCCAGTGTGAGTCAGTGTGTGTGTGGGACCCTGTACCCCAGTGAGAGTCAGTGTGTGTGTGGGACCCTGTACCCCAGTGTGAGTCAGTGTGTGTGTGGGACCCTGTACCCCAGTGAGAGTCAGTGTGTGTGTGGGACCCCGTACCCCAGTGAGAGTCAGTGTGTGTAGACCCCTGTACCCCAGTGAGAGTCAGTGTGTGTGTGGGACCCTGAACCCCAGTGTGAGTCAGCGTGTGTGTGGGACCGCTTACCCCAGTGTGAGTCAGTGTGTGTGTGGGACCATGTAGCCCAGTGTGAGTCAGTGTGTGTGTGGGACCCCGTACCCCAGTGAGAGTCAGTGTGTGTGTGGGACCCCGTACCCCAGTGAGAGTCAGTGTGTGTGTGGGACCCCGTACCCCAGTGAGAGTCAGTGTGTGTGTGGGACCCCTTACCCCAGTGTGAGTCAGTGTGTGTGTGGGACCATGTAGCCCAGTGAGAGTCAGTGTGTGTGTGGGACCCCGTACCCCAGTGGGAGTCAGTGTGTGTGTGGGACCCCGTATCCCAGTGTGAGTCAGTGTGTGTGTGGGACCCTGTACCCCAGTGAGGATCAGTGTGTGTGCGTGGGACCCAGTACCCCAGTGAGAGTCAGTGTGTGTGTGGGACCCCGTACCCCAGTGAGAGTCAGTGTGTGTGTGGGACCCTGTACCCCAGTGAGAGTCAGTGTGTGTGTGGGACTGTACCCCAGTCAAAGTCAGTGTGTGTGTGGGACCCCGTACCCCAGTGTGAGTCAGTATGTGTGTGGGACCCCGTACCCCAGTGAGAGTCAGTGTGTGTGTGTGGGACCCCGTACCCCAGTGTGAGTCAGTGTGTGTGTGTGGGACCCCGTACCCCAGTGAGAGTCAGTGTGTGTGTGTGGGACCCTGTACCCCAGTGAGAGTCAGTGTGTGTGTGGGACCCCGTACCCCAGTGAGAGTCAGTGTGTGTGTGTGGGACCCCGTACCCCAGTGAGAGTCAGTCTGTTTGTGGGACCCTGTACCCCAGTGTGAGTCAGTGTGTGTGTGGGACCCTGTACCCCAGTGTGAGTCAGTGTGTGTGTGGGACCCCGTACTCCAGTGAGGGTCAGTGTGTGTGGGACCCCGTACCCCAGTGAGAGTCAGTGTGTGTGTGGGACCCCGTACCCCAGTGAGAGTCAGTGTGTGTGGGACCCTGTACCCCAGTGAGAGTCAGTGTGTGTGTGGGACCCTGTACCCCAGTGTGAGTCAGTGTGTGTGTGGGACCCTGTACCCCAGTGTCAGTCAGTGTGTGTGTGGGACCCCGTGTCCCAGTGTGAGTCAGTGTGTGTGTGGGACCCTGTACCCCAGTGAGAGTCAGTGTGTGTGTGGGACCCCGTACCCCAGTGAGAGTCAGTGTGTGTGTGGGACCCTGTACCCCAGTGTGAGTCAGTGTGTGTGTGGGACCCTGTACCCCAGTGTGAGTCAGTGTGTGTGTGGGACCCCGTACCCCAGTGAGAGTCAGTGTGTGTGTGGGACCCCGTACCCCAGTGAGAGTCAGTGTGTGTGTGGGACCCCGTACCCCCGTGAGAGTCAGTGTGTGTGTGGGACCCTGTACCCCAGTGTGAGTCAGTGTGTGTGTGGGACCCCGTACCCCAGTGAGAGTCAGTGTGTGTGTGGGACCCCGTACCCCAGTGTGAGTCAGTGTGTGTGTGGGACCCCGTATCCCAGTGAGAGTCAGTGTGTGTGTGTGGGACCCTGTACCCCAGTGAGAGTCAGTGTGTGTGTGTGGGACCCCCCCCCCCACACACCCACACACACACACACACACACACAGGCCTTCCACCCTGAACACTACCGTTAATTTAACTTCTTTTATGTATAATCTTTCCCCCGATATAATTACAGGGCTAATGGTAAGATTCTTAGTAGTGTAGATGAGCAGAGAGATCTCGGTGTCCATGTACACAGATCCTTGAAAGTTGCCACCCAGGTTGACAGGGCTGTTAAGAAGGCATACAGTGTTTTAGCATTTATTAATAGAGGGATCGAGTTCCGGAACCAAGAGGTTATGGTGAAGCTGTACAAAACTCTGGTGCGGCCGCACTTGGAGTATTGTGTACAGTTCTGGTCAGCGCATTATAAGGAGGATGTGGAAGTTTTGGAAAGGGTGCAGAGGAGATTTAGTAGGATGTTGCCTGGTATGGAGGGAAGGTCTTACGAGGAAAGGCTGAGGGACTTGAGGCTGTTTGCGTTAGAGAGAAGAAGGTTGAGAGGTGACTTAATTGAAACATAAAATAATCAGAGGGTTAGATAGGATGGATAGGGAGAGCCTTTTTCCTAGGATGGTGACGGCGAGCACGAGGGGGCATAGCTTTAAATTGAGGGGTGAAAGATATAGGACAGATGTCAGAGGTAGTTTCTTTACTCAGAGAGTAGTAAGGGAATGGAACGCTTTGCCTGCAACGGTAGTAGATTCGCCAACTTTAGGTACATTCAAAGCGTCATTGGATGAGCATATGGACGTACATGGAATAGTGTAGGTTAGATGGGCTTCAGATCAGTATGACAGGTTGGCACAACATCGAGGGCCGAAGGGCCTGTACTGTGCTGTAATGTTCTATGTGGTATGGGTTGGTGCTTTATAAAATGTTTCACTGTAATTTTCCACATGGGCTCATGATAAAATAGTTCAATTTCTTTCCTTTGCATCGTTTCTGTGCTGCTCCAACATACAAGCTACACTGAATTTCCCGTCTGTCTCTCTCCCCCCACCCCTCCAACTCTGGCCGAAACTCTGCCTGAAGACGTGAGGACCTTTTGTTTTGGGGTTGGGGCATGAAGATGCCCAGACACCAAACTACACCCCGGGCTCACACAACCATGAGAGCACGGGATTCCTGGATTACACAGCACCCCCACCCCCAACCCGCGAGAAGGCTCTCCCTAGAATTTAAGGTTTTACATCGAGCCCCCAGCAAACACCGAATATACTGTTTCACTGCCCCTGACCCACAATGCAGGGCCAGGCCCACCTCATCCTTGGGATGAGCCAGCCCTCACCACGATCTCCCACAGGCTCTCATGTTCAAAAGCACACCACCCACCATCCCCCCACCCCAGCCCCCTACCGAACTCTGTCACCCCCTCCAGCCCCTACACCCCCTCCCTATCTGTCACACCCTACTGCCCCCTACACCCCCTCCCTATGCCTGTCACCCCCTCCTGCCCCCTACACCCCCTCCCTATCCCTGTCACCCCCTCCCTATCCCTGTCACCCCCTCCAGCCCATACACCCCCTCCCTATCCCTGTCACCCCCTCCTGCCCCCTACACCCCCTCCCTATCCCTGTCACCCCCTCCAGCCCATACACCCCCTCCCTATCCCTGTCACCCCCTCCTGCCCCCTACACCCCCTCCCTATCCCTGTCACCCCCTCCAGCCCATACACCCCCTCCATATCCCTGTCACCCCCTACACCCACTCCCTATCTCTGTCACCCGCTCCTGCCCCCTACACCCCCTCCAGCCCATACACCCTGTCCCTATCCCTGTCACCCCCTCCATCCCCCTACACCCCCTCCCTATCTCTGTCGCTCCCCTCCATCCCCCTACACCCCCTCCCTATCTCTGTCGTCCCCCCTCCATCCCCCTACACCCCCTCCCTATCTCTGTCGCCCCCCTCCATCCCCCTACACCCCCTCCCTATCTCTGTCGCCCCCCTCTATCCCCTCCCTATCTCTGACACGCCCTACACCCCCTCCCTATCTCTGTCACCCCCTCCAGCCCCCTACACCCCCTCCATCCCCCTACACCCCCTCCCGATCTCTGTCGCCCCCCTCCATCCCCCTCCCTATCTCTGTCGCCCCCATCCATCCCCCTACACCCCCTCCCTATCTCTGTCACCCCCTACACCCCCTCCCTATCTCTGTCACCCCCTCCAGCCCCCTACACCCCCTCCCGCCCCCTACACCCCCTCCCTATCTCTGTCACCCCTCCATCCCCTCCCTATCTCTGTCGCCCCCCTCCATCCCCCTACACCCCCTCCCTATCTCTGTCGCCCCCCTCCATCCCCCTACACCCCCTCCCTATCTCTGTCGCCCCCCTCCATCCCCCTACACCCCCTCCCTATCTCTGTCACCCCCCTCCATCCCCCTCCCTATCTCTGTCGCCCCCCTGCATCCCCCTACACCTCCTCCCTATCTCTGTCACCCCCTACACCCCCTCCCTATCTCTGTCACCCCCTCCAGCCCCCTATACCCCCTCCTGCCCCCTACACCCCCTCCCTATCTCTGTCAACCTCTACACCCCCTCCCTATCTCTGTCACCCCTCCATCCCCTCCCTATCTCTGTCGCCCCCCTCCATCCCCTTACACCCCCTCCCTATCTGTCGCCCCCCCCCTCCATCCCCCTACACCCCCTCCCTATCTCTGTCACCCCCCCCCTCCATCCCCCTACACCCCCTCCCTATCTCTGTCGCCCCCCCTCCATCCCCCTACACCCCCTCCCTATCTCTGTCACCCCCTCCAGCCCCCTACACCCCCTCCCGCCCCCTACACCCCCTCCCTATCTCTGTCACCCCCCCTCCATCCCCCTACACCTCCTCCCTATCTCTGTCGTCCCCCTCCATCCCCCTACACCCCTCTGTTTTGCTCCTGTGAGCAGTTATTGGGAGAATGAGGGTCTTGCTCCCACAGGGAGTGGTGAGGGGCATAGCAGAGATGTGTCAAAGATTTGGGAGTGGGGGCTTAGGTACAGAAAGAGGGAGACAGCAATAGAAGGCTGTGGGGAAGTGGATAGTGTTGAAGAGGGGTGGGTGAATTTGGGGAGGGTCATGTGGATCAAAGCAGAGGGGCTGAATGGCCTGCTTCCCAGCTGGACAGCCTGAGAGATTCAGTCGAGCCCTAGCTCGGGGGAGAAGGAGTCAGCTGCCAGGACCGAGATGGGAAAGGTTGCAGAGTGTGAGAAAAGCCAGTCCTCGAGGTCCTGACAAGCCTACGTGTCGATCAGCACAGGGACAGCCCAGCCTGTCCTGCTCGGTGTGTGTGTGAGACTGTCTCTATCTGTGTGACTGTCTGTGTGTGTGTGACTGTCTCTCTCTGTGTGACTGTGTGTGTGAGAGAGACTGTCTCTCTCTGTGTGACTGTCTGTGTGTGTGACTGTCTCTCTGTGTGACTGTCTGTGTGTATGTGTGTGTGAGAGACTGTCTCTCTCTGTGTGACCGTCTGTGTGTGACTGTCTCTCTCTGTGTGACTGTGTGTGTGAGACAGACTGTCTCTCTCTGTGTGACTGTCTGTGTGTGTGTGAGACTGTCTCTCTCTCTGTGACTGTCTGTGTGTATGTGTGTGAGAGACTGTCTCTCTCTGTGTGTATGTGTGTGACAGACTGTCTCTCTCTGTGTGACTGTCTGTGTGTATGTGTGTGTGAGAGACTGTCTCTCTCTGTGTGACTGTCTGTGTGTATGTGTGTGTGAGAGACTGTCTCTCTCTGTGTGACTGTCTGTGTGTGTGTGTGTGTGACTGTCTCTCTCTCTGTGACTGTCTGTGTGTATTTGTGTGAGAGACTGTCTCTCTCTGTGTTTATGTGTGTGTGAGAGACTGTCTCTCTCTGTGTGACTGTCTGTGTGTGTGTGTGTGACTGTCTCTCTCTGTGAGTGTGTGTGTATGTGTGAGAGAGACTGTCTCTCTCTGTGACTGTCTGTGTGTATGTGTGAGAGACTGTCTCTCTCTGTGTGACTGTCTGTGTGTATGTGTGAGAGACTGTCTCTCTCTGTGTGACTGTTTGTGTGTGTGTGTGTGACTGTCTCTCTCTGTGTGTGTGAGACAGACTGTCTCTCTCTGTGTGACTGTCTCTCTCTCTGTGACTGTCTCTCTCTCTGTGACAGTCTGTATGTGTGTGAGAGACTGTCTCTCTCTCTGTGTATGTGTGTGAGAGACTGTCTCTCTCTGTGTGACTGTCTGTGTGTGTGTGTGACTGTCTCTCTCTGTGTGTGAGACAGACTGTCTCTCTGTGTGACTGTCTGTGTGTGTGTGACTGTCTCTCTCTCTGTGACTGTCTGTATGTGTGTGAGAGACTGTCTCTCTCTGTGTGACTGTGTGTGTGTGTGACTGTCTCTGTGAGTGTGTGTGTGTGTATGTGTGAGAGAGACTGTCTCTCTCTCTGTGTATGTGTGTGTGAGAGACTGTCTCTCTCTGTGTGACTGTCTGTGTGTGTGTGACTGTCTCTCTCTGTGAGTGTGTGTGTGTGTGTGACTGTCTCTCTCTGTGAGTGTGTGTGTGTGTATGTGTGAGAGAGACTGTCTCTCTCTGTGACTGTCTGTGTGTGTGACTGTCTCTCTCTCTGTGGCTGTGTGTGTGACTCTCTCTCTCTGTGACTGTCTGTGTGTGTGACTGTCTCTCTCTCTCTGTGACTGTCTGTGTGAGCGTATATATGTGACTGTCTCTCTCTCTCTCTGTCCTCACTTTCAGGGTGTGTGCTGTTCCAATCACTACTGCCCCTGTCCTGGGAGTGTTTGATGTGGGGACAGTGTAGAGGGTGCTTTACTCTGTATCTAACCCCGTGCTGTCCCCGTCCCTGGGAGTGTTTGATGTGGGGGACAGTGTAGAGGGAGGTTTAGTCTGTATCTAACCCCGTGCTGTCCCTGTCCCTGGGAGTGTTTGATGTGGGGACAGTGTACAGGGAGCTTTACTCTGTATCTAACCCCGTGCTGTCCCCGTCCCTGGGAGTGTTTGATGGGGGACAGTGTCGAGGGAGCTTTACTCTGTATCTAACCCCGTGCTGTCCCCGTCCCTGGGAGTGTTTGATGGGGGGGACAGTGTAGAGGGAGGTTTAGTCTGCATCTAACCCGGTGCTGTCCCTGCGCTGAGTTACAGGGAGTTGCCTGGTGGAGCGGTGCGAGTCTGGGTTCCGACTTGTCGTGAATACAGGTGAGGGCGTGGGGCTGAGTGTTACCGCTGTGTGGTTTAGCAGAAGGAAGATGGCTGAATGGTTCCTCTCATTCGAGCATGGACATCTGTGAGCTGACTGCTCAGGTATGACATGACCAATGTCTAGACTGCGATGAGAACTATGCTCTCACAAAGCTGGCAGAGGTCAGGTGCACTTCCACTGAGTGGAATAACAACTCGTAACATCAAAATAATTCATCAAAACATACATCTTCAGATGCGCCTGGACACATTCCCGTCTGCACTGCCAACAACATCTGAGTCACAGGAAGCTGGGGCCCCGCTGAGGGAGCGGGCGCTGTCGGAGGGTCAGTGCTGAGGGAGCGGGCGCTGTCGGAGGGTCAGTGCTGAGGGAGCGGGCGCTGTCGGAGGGTCAGTGCTGAGGGAGCGGGCGCTGTCGGAGGGTCAGTGCCGGGGGAGTGGGCACTGTCGGAGGGTCAGTGCTGAGGGAGCGGGCGCAGTCGGAGGGTCAGTGCCGGGGGAGTGGGCGCTGTCGGAGGGTCAGTGCCGGGGGAGTGGGCGCTGTCGGAGGGTCAGTGCCGGGGGAGTGGGCGCTGTCGGAGGGTCAGCGAAACTTGGGGATGGTGTTGGAGACTCTTGTGATTCTGCGAGTGTTTTGTTTGT
>NW_026728309.1:37500-109940 GCF_030684315.1 Stegostoma tigrinum
ACACACACACACGCACACACAGGGACTGAGCATGCACGCACGCGCACACACACACACACACACACACACACACACGGACTGAGCATGCACACACACACACACACACACGGACTAAGCATGCGCACACACACACACACACACACACACACACACACACGGACTGAGCATGCACGCACACACGCACGCACACACACACACACACACACACACACACACACACACACATAGGGACTGAGCATGCAGGGATAGGGACGGGTGGGGCTGGAGGGGGTGACAGCGATGGGGAGGGGGTGTAGGGGGATGGAGGGGGTAGACAGAGATTGGGAGGGGGTGTAGGGGATGGAGAGGGTGACAGAGATAGGGAGGGGGTGTAGGGGATGGAGGGGGTGACAGGGATAGGGAGGGGGTATAGGGGGCTGGAGGGGGTGACAGAGATAGGGAGGGGGGGAGGGGGTGTAGGGGATGGAGGCGGTGACAGGGATAGGGAGGGGGTGACAGAGATAGGGAGGGGGTTTAGGGGGCTGGAGGGGGTGACAGAGATAGGGAGGGGGTGTAGGGGGATGGAGGGGGTGACAGAGATAGGGAGGGGGTGTAGGGGAATGGAGGGGGTGACAGAGATAGGGAGGGGGTGTAGGGGGATGGAGGGGGTGACAGAGATAGGGAGGGGGTGTAGGGGGATGGAGGGGGTGACAGAGATAGGGAGGGGGTGTAGGGCAATGGAGGGGGTGACAGAGATAGGGAGGGGGTGTAGGGGGTGACAGAGATAGGGAGGGGGTGTAGGGGGATGGAGGGGGTGACAGAGATAGGGAGGGGGTGTAGGGGGATGGAGGGGTTGACAGAGATAGGGAGGGGTTGTAGGGGGATGGAGGAGGTGACAGAGATAGGGAGGGGGTGTAGGGGGATGGAGGGGGTGACAGAGATAGGGAGGGGGTGTAGGGGGATGGAGGGGGTGACAGAGATAGGGAGGGGGTGTAGGGGGATGGAGGGGGTGACAGAGATAGGGAGGGGGTGTAGGGGGATGGAAGGGGTGACAGAGATAGGGAGGGGGTGTAGGGGGATGGAGGGGGTGACAGAGATAGGGAGGGGGTGTAGGGGGATGGAGGGGGTGACAGAGATAGGGAGGGGGTGTAGGGGGCAGGAGGGGGTGACAGGGGTAGGGAGGGGGTGTAGGGGGCTGGAGGGGGTGATAGAGATAGGGAGGGGGTGTAGGGGGATGGAGGGGGTGACAGAGATAGGGAGGGGGTGTAGGGGGATGGAGGGGGTGACAGAGATAGGGAGGGGGTGTGGGGGGGTGGAGGGGGTGACAGAGATAGGGAGGGGGTGTAGGGGGTGACAGAGATAGGGAGGGGGTGTAGGGGGATGGAGGGGGTGACAGAGATAGGGAGGGGGTGTAGGGGGCTGGAGGAAGAGGGCGGGGTTGGGGGTGGGGCTGACAAATTGAGGGGGGTATTGGGGGGGTGGTCTGATTCAAAGGGAACGTCTGAGTCTGATGCGCAGGCGCTGAGCTTGCCGCGTCGCCTCGCGGGAATTGTAGTCCTCAGACGCCCAGATCTGACGTCACGCGCTCCGCCCTTTGGAAGGGCGCGCAGGGACAGACTACAAGTCCCAGAGCCGCCGGCGCCACGTATTTCCGGTTGACGGGCCTGCAGGCGGAGCGGGTAGCTGGACGGAGCAGGTACGGGGCGAAGGGAAGGCGCGCTGGTTGTGCGGGCGGCGCCATGAAGCGGCTGCTGCTGCTGCTCCAGGCCCGGGTTATAACCCGTCACCCCGTTTATCCAGGGGCGGGTTGTGAGCAGAGTGGGATTGGGACGGGGTGAGGAAGGGTCATGGCCGTGTCGCCATCGCCTTGGCGCCGCTGTACGTCGTCGGTGACGTCAGACACCGCTGGGGGCGGGGCTCGGCTGTGACCCACCCCCTTGACCATGCACCCTGGTCACAGGATCCTCCTCATCCCATACAACCCCCATCCCTCTACCCACCCAGCCATGTGCCACACTTCACAGGGCAAGAGCGAGGCCCCTCAGCCCATCGGGTCAGTGCCAGCCCACGAAAGCACAGCCCACTTCATCACTGTAACATGGCATTTCCCACGGCCATCCCTAACCCGCACATCCCTGGGCACTACGGGACAATTTAGCACGGCCAATCCACCCTAACCCGCACATCCCTGGGCACTACAGGACAATTTAGCACGGCCAACCCACCCTAACCCGCACATCCCTGGGCACTACGGGACAATTTAGCACGGCCAACCCACCCTAACCCGCACATCCCTGGGCACTACGGGACAATTTAGCACGGCCAACCCACCCTAACCCGCACATCCCTGGGCACTACGGGACAATTTAGCATGGCCAACCCACCCTAACCCGCACATCCCTGGGCACTACGGGACAATTTAGCACGGCCAATCCACCCTAACCCACACATCCCTGGGCACTATGGGACAATTTAGCACGGCCAATCCACCCTAACCCGCACATCCCTGGGCACTACGGGACAATTCAGCACAGCCAACCCACCCTAACCCGCACATCCCTGGGCACTACGGGACAATTTAGCACGGCCAACCCACCCGAACCCGCACATCCCTGGGCACTACGGGACAATTTAGCACGGCCAATCCACCCTAACCCGCACATCCCTGGGCACTACGGGACAATTTAGCACGGCCAATCCCACCCTAACCCGCACATCCCTGGGCACTACGGGACAATTTAGCACGGCCAATCCACCCTAACCCGCACATCTCTGGGCACTACGGGACAATTTAGCACGGCCAATCCACCCTAACCCGCACATCCCTGGGCACTACGGGACAATTTATCACGGCCAATCCACCCTAACCCGCACATCCCTGGGCACTACAGGACAACTTAGCACGGCCAATCCACCCTAACCCGCACATCCCTGGGCACTACGGGACAACTTAGCACGGACAATCCACCCGAACCCGCACATCCCTGGGCACTACAGGACAACTTAGCACGGCCAATCCACCCTAACCCCCACATCCCTGGGCACTACAGGACAATTTAGCACGGACAATCCACCCTAACCCGCACATCCCTGGGCACTACGGGACAACTTAGCACGGACAATCCACCCGAACCCGCACATCCCTGGGCACTACAGGACAACTTAGCACGGCCAATCCACCCTAACCCCCACATCCCTGGGCACTACAGGACAATTTAGCATGGCCAATCCACCCTAACCCGCACATCCCTGGGCACTACAGGACAACTTAGCACGGCCAATCCACCCTAACCCGCACATCCCTGGGCACTACAGGACAACTTAGCACGGCCAATCCACCCTAACCCCCACATCCCTGGGCACTACGGGACAATTTAGCATGGCCAATCCACCCTAACCCGCACATCCCTGGGCACTACGGGACAATTTAGCACGGCCAATCCACCCTAACCCGCACATCCCTGGGCAGTACGGGACAACTTAGCACGGCCAATCCACCCTAACCCGCACATCCCTGGGCACTACGGGACAATTTAGCACGGCCAATCCACCCTAACCCGCACATCCCTGGGCACTACGGGACAATTTAGCACGGCCAATCCACCCTAACCCGCACATCCCTGGGCACTACGGGACAATTTAGCACGGCCAACCCACCCTAACCCACACATCCCTGGGCACTACGGGACAATTTAGCACGGCCAATCCACCCTAACCCGCACATCCCTGGGCACTACGGGACCATTTAGCACGGCCAATCCACCCTAACCCGCACATCCCTGGGCACTACGGGACAATTTAGCACAGCCAATCCACCCTAACCCGCACATCCCTGGGCACTACGGGACAATTTAGCACGGCCAACCCACCCTAACCCGCACATCCCTGGGCACTACGGGACAATTTAGCACAGCCAATCCACCCTAACCCGCACATCCCTGGGCACTACGGGACAATTTAGCACGGCCAATCCCACCCTAACCCGCACATCCCTGGGCACTACGGGACAATTTAGCACGGCCAATCCACCCTAACCCGCACATCCCCGGGCACTACGGGACAATTTAGCATGGCCAATCCACCCTAACCCGCACATCCCTGGGCACTACGGGACAATTTAGCACGGCCAATCCACCCTAACCCGCACATCCCTGGGCACTATGGGACAATTTAGCACGGCCAATCCACCCTAACCCGCACATCCCTGGGCACTATGGGACAATTTAACACGGCCAATCCACCCTAACCCGCACATCCCTGGGCACTACGGGACAATTTAACACGGCCAATCCACCCTAACCCGCACATCCCTGGGCACTACGGGACAATTTAGCACGGCCAACCCACCCTAACCCGCACATCCCTGGGCACTATGGGACAATTTAGCACGGCCAATCCCACCCTAACCCGCACATCCCTGGGCACTACGGGACAATTTAGCACAGCCAATCCACCCTAACCCGCACATCCCTGGGCACTACGGGATAATTTAGCACGGCCAATCCACCCTAACTCACACATCCCTGGGCACTATGGGGCACATTCCCACAGTCAACCCTCCCTAACCCGCACATCCCTGGGCGCTACGGGACAATTTAGCATGGCCAACCCACCCTAACCCACACATCCCTGGGCACTACGGGACAATTTAGCACGGCCAATCCACCCTAACTCACACATCCCTGGGCACTATGGGGCACATTCCCACAGTCAACCCTCCCTAACCTGCACATCCCTGGGCACTACGGGACAATTTCCTCTCCAAGAGGCCCTCAGGGCACAAGGTTGCCCTCGCTCGAATATAACCTTCCCCTGGTTTCCTCCCTCGACGAGGCACTCAGGTCGTAGGATTGCCCTCCCTTGAATATAACCTGCCCCTGGATGCCACAGGGCACCCGTTTTCCAGGATGGCACTGCTGCCTTCAGGCAATTCCTTTGTCCCTCGTCGCCTCTGAATGAGGTGTCCAGGTTGCAGGATCGCTGCTGCTCCCTACCCCCGTGCCAATGGCGCCTGTATGCCATCACAGGATCGGCCCTTATCTCTGCTCACCAGTGTGTCACCAGTCGACCCCCCCCCCCCCCCCCCCCCCCGCCAGTAAGACGCTGTGGTGAGAAGATGAGGTGCACGGGTCACGGGGGTGACTTGGTGTTCACCAAGTGACCTCCTGTTTGAAGCGGCCACTGTTCACCAGGTGTTGTCAGTTTCGATTCATACACTCAGACACCGAGATTCCTTTGCTCCTCGGAGATCGGCAAACACTAGCGTTTTTGACAACATCGTCCAACCCGTCCAGATATCCTAAACTAATCGAGTTCTGAGGAAGGGTCACCGGACCCGAAACGTTAACTCTGTTTTCTCCTCCACAGATGCTGCCAGACCTGCTGAGCTTTTCCAGCAACTTTGTTTTTGTTCCCCATTTGCCCCCTATCCCTCTAACCCCTTCCTATCCGTGTCCCCATCCCGATGCCTTTTAAATGCTGTAACTGTACCAGCCCCCACCCACTTCCTCCTTCCACACACGCACCACCCTCTGTGTGAAAAAGTTACCCCTCAGGGCCCTTTCCCCTCTCACCTTAAACCTATGCCCCTCTAGTTTTTGGACTCCCCCTACCCCTGGGGGAAAAGACCTTGTCTATCCCCCCTACCCATGCCCCTCATGGGTTTATAAACCTCTATAAGGTCCCCCCCTCAGCCTCCGACACTCCGGGGAAAACAGCCCCAGCCTCTCCCTGTAGCACAAACCCTCCAACATCCCTGTAAATCTTTCCTGACCCTTTCACAACATCCTTCCTGTAGCAGGGAGACCGGGATTGAACGCAGTGTTCCCAAAGTGGCCCTAACCAATGTCCTGTACAGCCCCAACATGACCCTCCCAACTCCCTGTACTCAACGCACTGACCCATAAAGGTAAGCGTACCGAACACCTTCCTCACCGCCGTGTCTACCTGCAACTCCACTTTCAGGGAGCTCTGTACCTGCCCCCCCCAAGGTCTCTCTGTTCAGCGACACTCCCCAGGGCCTCACCATTAAGTGTGTAAAGTCCTGCCTTGATGTGCCTTTCCCCAAAATGCTGTGCCTCACATCTATCTAACTTAAACTCCATCTGCCTCTCCTCGGCCCCATCTGATTGAGCTCCCATTGTGCTCTGAGATAACCTTCTTCGATGTACGCTACACCTGGACTGTTCCTCTGCACTGTACTCCAATTTGCAGCCCTTTGGTTCAGTGCGGAGTCAGTCTTGTTTTGTGAACTCCTTTTCAGCACCTGCTTTCTGAACTCTTCTTTGTCTCAGCAGCTAGTGTAGCCGCTGGGGTGTGCTACAGAGATACGTGTGGAGAACTCCACCTCCAGCAGTTTCCATCGACGGATCAAAATTTTCGTTGGCATTCCGTTTACCTTCTGAATTGCTTCGCTACGTCTGCGTGCAAACCTCCAGTGCTTCTTGGGTGAGTAAGCCCCTGGCTTTCTGCCTGCTCACAGCGAACATCCTCTCCTTCCCCACATTTTGTTCCCTCTATAGCCCGCTCACCGAATCTGTTGCTGTCCATCCGCAGCCTGTCTCCAAACAGTCCTCACAGTCTCTTGCTTGGGATCATTTACGTCTGAGCACTGAGCCTTATGACATTTCTGTAGTCACAGCCTGTTACCGTCTGTCTTTCTCCCTCCCTCCCTCTGCCTGCCTGTTACTCCCCTCTTTCCCCCTGCACGCTCCACCCTATCGCTTCTTTTGTCTTACTCTCCAGGGGTGTGTGTGTCACTCTGTCTCAGTGCCGCCCAGTGACTGATCGTCTGTCTCGATCTCTCGCTGTCTCTATTTTTCACTGTCTGTGTGTGTGCCTCCCTGTTCCCACTCCATCCCTCTCTGTCTCTCCTCACTCCATCTCTTACCCCGCCCCGACACGCTTCCCTGCCCTGCCTCCCCCCTCTCGCACGCCCTCTCTCCCCCGTCGCGCACGCCCTCCGTCCCCTCCCTCCCTCCACATTGCTCTCCCTCCTCTTGTCGTGCTACACCCCCCACTCCCTCCCTCTCGACTTCCTCTTTGTCTCAATCTCTCTGATTCTCTCTCTCTTTTTCTCTCTCTCCACCCACCCCCCCGCCTTCTCCCAGTTGTCCCATCTCCCTCCTCTGTCTCCCTGCTCCCCCGACTCCGTCCTTGTGCCCTCTCTGTCCCTGTTCCCTCCACCACCCCCACCCCATATTCTGTGGCCCCTCTCACTCCTTGACCATCACCTCTCCCTGCCCCCTTTCTTTCTCTCTCTCTCTCTCTCCCTGCCCCCTTTCTTTCTCTCTCTCTCTCTCTCCCTGCCCCCTTTCTTTCTCTCTCTCCCTGCCCCCTTTCTTTCTCTCTCTCCCTGCCCCCTTTCTCTCTCTCTCCCTGCCCCCTTTCTCTCTCTCTCTCCCTGCCCCCTTTCTCTCTCTCTCTCCCTGCCCCCTTTCTCTCTCTCTCTCTCCCTGCCCCCCTTCTCTCTCTCTCTCTCCCTGCCCCCTTTCTCTCTCTTTCTCTCTCTCTCCCTGCCCCCTTTCTCTCTCTCTCCCTGCCCCCTTTCTCTCTCTCTCTCCCCCTGCCCCCTTTCTCCCTCTCTCTCTCTCTCCCTGACCCCCCGCTCCCCCATGCCATGTGGGGGGCAAAGATGCCATTTTAGCCAATACCACGTTGTGTAACGTTTGTTCAGCCATGTCTCCTACCCAGACGGGGTTTCTAGCCTCTCTCTGTGGGTTTAATTTATCTCTCACTCTCTGTCTTTCAGCAGGAGCGGAGAGAGCAGACCCCTTGCCTCGCCCCTCGCCCTCTGGAACGGGGACCCTGACCATGACGAAGCTCGCCCAGTGGGTCCTGGCGCTGGGACTGCTCGGTGGGACCTGGGCCGGGCTGACCTTCGACGCCCTGGGCCTGGGGCTGCCGGAGTCCGGCCGCCGTCTCCTGTGGCCGATGCCCGCCTACCTGCTGGTGACCTTCGGTTGCTATTCCTTGGCCACCGTGGGCTACCGGCTCGCCACCTTCAACGACTGCCAGGGGGCAGCAGAGGAACTGCAGGCTCAGATCCATGAGGCGAGGATGGACCTGGTGGGACGGGGCTTCCGCTTCTGAGGTGGGGCGGGGTCATTGGCTGGTGATGTGTGCGTATCGCACCCACCACCCCCCCGTACCACAAATTGGCTCGCTCCTGCTCCCTCCTCACCCTCTCTGCGCAGTCCAACACCCCGCCCTCCCCAATCCGAACTGGAAGGCCTGAATCATCCCTGACCTCCCTGCGCTCAGAACTGGTTTTGGGGAGTGAGGGGGCAGTTGGAGGGGAAAGAGGGGGACAACCCCCCCTTTCCCTCGTCCGCCTTCCCTCCACATCTGCGTCTTCCCAACACCCGCCCACCCCCAAAAATACCATTCCTGCGTCCCTCTGACCTCCATTGTCTCTCGGGGAGGCGCAAGGGGCTGGAACGGAGGGTTGGGCGGGAGACGGGGGGGGGGGGGCCCTTGGAAGGTGAGAGTGCAGACGTGGTCGCGACGGCTCCTGCAGCCAAATAGCGCTGCCCCGCAGGGAACACTCTCGCGCCTTTCGGGGCTGGGAGGGAGGGAGAGGGACGGGGGCTGGGGTAGTGGGGTTTGGGGATGGAGTGTGTGTCGTGAAACCGCAGAGATCAATCAGAGCGAAGATGGAGGGAAATGGCGGTGGGGGGGAGGTGGGTCAGCTTGGCGGGATTGACATTCAGTGTGCCTCCTGGCCTCGCCTCGAGCGAGGGGTGACCGCGGTGCGCACATTCTGAACGGGGGACGACACGCCGAGAGCGAACAGCGAAGGCCGTTCGACGGGGGGGTGGGGTCAGAATCCGGATAGCCGGTTTCTCCCTTCCCAGCCCACCCCCGTTGGCAACAGATCACCAGGCTTTACCGCTGTGTGTGTGTGTGTGTGTGTTTTAGGGGTGAGGGGGCAGGGGCACTGTTTGAGTGTCAGAGCTCGGGAGGAGCACCCCCCCCCCCCCACCCCCGAATGCTGCATTTTGCCGTTTGTAACACACATGTTGGAAAACTCAATAAAATCACTTTTGATCGACTTGGCCTCAGGACTTCAAGTGCCTTGATACAATGTCTATGACACCGCCGCCCCCCCCCCCGGAAGGAGAATACGCTGCAGCTCAGTTATCGAGCGCAGTGCGACGCACGTTTCCGCCAGATATCTCCCCGGGCCATGAGAGAGCATGGAAACAGACCCTTCAGTCCAACCCGTGTGTGCTGACCCCCAGATATCCAAAATTAATCTCTTCCCATTTGCCCCCGTATCCCTCTAACCCGTTCCTATCCATGTCCCCATCCCGATGCCCTTTAAATGCTGTAACTGTACCAGCCCCCACCCACTTCCTCGTTCCACACACACACCACCCTCTGTGTGAAAACGTTACCCTGGGTTCACTTTTAAACCTTTTCCCTGAATAAAATTGCGACAGGATGGGATTTTTCACTTCATCAGATCCACACAAACGCTCCCTGACACTATTCCCGCATTTCCCACAGCCGATCCCAACGTAACCCGCACATCCCTGGGCACTATGGGACAATTTAGCACGGCCAATCCACCCTAACCCGCACATCCCTGGGCACTATGGGACAATTTAGCACGGCCAATCCACCCTAACCCGCACATCCCTGGGCACTACGGGACAATTTAGCACGGCCAATCCACCCTAACCTGCACATCCCTGGGCACTACGGGACAATTTAGCATGGCCAATCCACCCTAACCCGCACATCCCTGGGCACTACGGGACAATTTAGCACGGCCAATCCCACCCTAACCCGCACATCCCTGGGCACTACGGGGCAATTTAGCACGGCCAATCCATCCTAACCCACACATCCCTGGGCACTATGGGACAATTTAGCACGGCCAATCCACCCTAACCCGCACATCCCTGGGCACTACGGGACAATTTAGCACGGCCAATCCCACCCTAACCCGCACATCCCTGGGCACTACGGGACAATTTAGCACGGCCAATCCACCCTAACCCGCACATCCCTGGGCACTACGGGACAATTTAGCACGGCCAACCCACCCGAACCCGCACATCCCTGGGCACTACGGGACAATTTAGCACGGCCAATCCACCCTAACCCGCACATCCCTGGGCACTACGGGACAATTTAGCACAGCCAATCCACCCTAACCCGCACATCCCTGGGCACTACGGGGCAATTTAGCACGGCCAATCCACCCTAACCCGCACATCCCTGGGCACTACGGGACAATTTAGCACGGCCAATCCACCCTAACCCGCACATCCCCGGGCACTACGGGGCAATTTAGCACGGCCAATCCACCCTAACCCGCACATCCCTGGGCACTACGGGACAATTTAGCACGGCCAATCCACCCTAACCCGCACATCCCTGGGCACTACGGGACAATTTAGCACGGCCAATCCACCCTAACCCGCACATCCCTGGGCACTACGGGACAATTTAGCACGGCCAATCCACCCTAACCTGCACAGCTTTAGACTGGGAGGAAGCCCACGCAGACACGGGGGGAATGTGCAAACTCCATACAGACAGTCGCCCGAAGGTGGAATCGAACCTGGGTCCCTGGCGCCGTGAGGCAGCAGCGCTAAGCACTGAGCCGCTGTTCGGAGAGAGGGACAGCATGGGGGTAGAGAATCGAGTGGCCGCTATGTTGTAACGTATCCTGTGTGAGAAGAGAGTGCTGCAAGCTGCGATCTACATTCTAACTGTACAGACCTCCAGCTGGAAAGGGGACTGAGAGGTTTCTGTTCCTGAGAATCATACCAGGAATTACCATTTCCTGCCTTTGACACAGCGTGTCTCTAATCATAGTAATGCTGACCTGTTGTCATCCAATTCTGGGAAAGGATCAAGGTCGAGCCAACGTGATAAACAAATACACAGCATGGAAACAGCCAGTATGGTCAGCCGGTCCATGCCAGCTACGATCCCGAACTAAATTTGGTCCCTCTCGGAGGAAGCCGGGAATTGTGAGTCATGCCTATTCCTTTCAGTGAGAGTCATCTCATGACGTGCTACCATTGAGGGGTTCGGGGTAACAGATACCCCAGGAGGGAGTTTACAGACTGGAATCTGATCGAGGGGGTTCGGGGGGTTTATATACAGAATAACAGATACCCCAGGAGGGAGTTACAGACTGGAATCTGATCGAGGGGGTTCGGGGGGTTTATATACAGAATAACAGATACCCCGGGGAGGGAGTTACAGACTGGAATCTGATCGAGGGGGTTCGGGGCGGTTTATATACAGAATAACAGATACCCCCCGGGGAGGGAGTTACAGACTGGAATCTGATCGAGGGGGTTCGGGGGGTTTATATACAGAATAACAGATACCCCACGGGGAGGGAGTTACAGACTGGAATCTGATCGAGGGGGTTCTGGGGGGTTATATACAGAATAACAGATACCCCACGGGGAGGGAGTTACAGACTGGAATCTGATCGAGGGGGTTCTGGGGGGTTATATACAGAATAACAGATACCCCGCGAGGGAGTTACAGACTGGAATCTGACCGGGGGGGTTTATGTGGGGAACAACTGAAATCATTTCTCGTTAATAAAATTAGCATTTTATTCCAATTTAATTAATTAAATTCCCACAACATCCTGGGGGTTACCATCGACCAGAAACTGACCCAAACCCCTGCCCCATATCGATATGGCGGGGGTGGCAGGGGGGCTACAAGAGCAGGTCAGAGGCTGGGAATCCTGTAGCGAGTAACTCCCGTCCTGACTCCCCCAAAGCCCTATCGCACCATCGACAAGGCAGGAGTGTGAGGGAATACCACCCCCCCCCACTTGCCTGGATGGGGGCAGCTCTGAAAATCACTCGAGAAGCTCAACACCGTCCAGGGACAAAGCAGCACCCACCCCCGCCCTGGATTGACACTACATCCACAAGCCCCCGCTCCCTCCGCATCCTCCCCCCGACGCTCAGTCGCAGCGGTGTGTACCGTCTACAGCGACTCACCAAGTCAGCACCTTCCAAACCCGGGACCGCTCCCCCCCCGGAAGCCGGGGAGGGGTCAAGGGGCAGCAGGTACAGGGGAACACCTGAGACCGCCCCCTACACACACCATCCCAATGTGCCACTCCCTCAGGGTCCAATCCTCCCATCCGTCATGTGTCACTGCACCAGAAAATGTTGGTGGGTGGTGCAGCTGACCCCCAGATTCTCAAGGGTGGGGCAATTAGGGACGGGCGTCTAATTCCAGGTGAAAGCAAGACTGACTTTGAAAGTTCAAGTCTCAGCGCGGCTCGGACACCCCGCTTCTGCAGAATTACTCTGCGCTCCCGAAGGTTCTCGAACCCGGACCATTGAAGCCAACAAGAGTTTGTTGGTTCCCGTCAGGGCCAGCATCAGTCTCTGGCTAAGACTTTCCACATTAAGCAGAGGTTCACCTGCACATCTGCCAATGTGGTACACTGCATCCACTGTACCTGGTGTGGCTTCCTCTACATTGGGGAAACCAAGCGGAGGCTTGGGGACCGCTTTGCAGAACACCTCCGCTCAGTTCGCAATAAACAACTGCACCTCCCAGTCGCAAACCATTTCCACTCCTCTCCCATTCTTTAGATGACATGTCCATCATGGGCCTCCTGCAGTGCCACAATGATGCCACCCGAAGGTTGCAGGAACAGCAACTCATATTCCGCTTGGGAACCCTGCAGCCCAATGGTATCAATGTGGACTTCACCAGTTTCAAAATCTCCCCTTCCCCCACTGCATCCCAAAACCAGCCCAATTCGTCCCCTCCCCCCACTGCACCACACAACCAGCCCAGCTCTTCCCCTCCACCCACTGCATCCCAAAACCAGTCCAGCCTGTCTCTGCCTCCCTAACCTGTTCTTCCTCTTACCCATCCCTTCCTCCCACCCCAAGCCGCACCTCCATCTCCTACCTACTAACCTCATCCCACCTCCTTGACCTGTCCGTCTTCCCTGGACTGACCTATCTCCTCCCTACCTCCCAACCCATACTCTCCTCTCCACCTATCTTCTTTTCTCTCCATCTTCGGTCTGCCTCCCCCTCTCCCCATCCCCCTTTTTCTGATGAAGGGTCTAGGCCCGAAACGTCAGCTTTTGAGCTCCTGAGATGCTACTTGGCCTGCTGTGTTCATCCAGCCCCACACTGTGTTATCAATCTCTGGTTCTTTTGTTTTCCCAAAATCACATTTATTGAAACAGTTAAGGAGTAAATTCGATTAGCACAACCGAAACCGACATGTTAAATAAAATACAGTTTGGAGGTCCCTTTTCTTTCAAAAAATATATAATAATTGATCAATAGATGGATTATTTTTCCATGGACTTGGTCCCAAAAGGGTCAACAACAGAGTTTGCAGGATCGCTGCAAGGACGGTATCGAAACTGAAAGCTTATGACGACCAGGAGAGGCTCAACAGGTCAAGGGATTTCCTCTTGATAGGTCAAGGGCCTTTATAAAGGGGAAGGGGCATGGGGTGGGGGGGTCGATAGGGAAATGACAGATGTTTTTCCACTTGTCATCGGGATCGAAACGAGGCCGTGCTCAGTGGAAGATGATCACTGATAAAACCCACCAGGGATTGGGGCCAAATGGCTTCTTCACCCCACATCCCCCTCCCCAAATTCCACCATATCCCACCGCCCCCCCCCCCCCCCCACACTCCCCTTGTGTGGGAGACTCACACCCGTGGGGAGTTGGGGGGGGGCAGAAATGGGGACTCGCTCCTGTGGGGAGTTGGGGGGAAATGGGGGACTCGCTCTTGTGGGAAGTGGGGCGGGGAATGGGGGACTCGCTCCTGCAGGGAGTTGGGGGGCGAATGGGGGACTCGCTCCTGTGGGGAGTGGGGGGGAAATGGGGGACTCGCTCCTGTGGGGATTGTGGGGGGGGGGGGGAATGGGGGACTCACTCCGTGGGGAGTGGAGGGGGGGGAATGGGGGACTCGCTCCCGTAGGGAGTGGGGGGGGGGGAATGGGGGACTCACTCCCGTGGGGATTGGGGGAGAGAATGGAGTGGGGGGGGGGGAACTCGCTCCCACGGGGAGATACAGAGCGCGGCGTGGACAGAGATGGGCGTTGGGCAGTGCCAGCATGAAACAGAGGGGCTGAATGGCCTGTTTGTCTAGCTGGAACCACAAGACAACTTAAAGGAAGACCCCCCCCAACCCCAAGGTAGGGTCTGACTGGAGGTGGGGGGGAGGGGGGTAAGAGGGGCATCAAGGGGATAGTTTGTTCCTCTTGAGGCAGAATCCAGAATGAAGAACCAGGAAAACTGGAATCCCTACAGGGGCCTGGCTCATTCTATCCCTCACCGACCACCCCCCCCAACCCCCCCACCCACCCGCCGACCCTCTCTGATCCCAGCTGGCATCAAAATGGGGGTGTGGGGGGGGGGGGGGCACAAATCGGCAGTATGAAACGTGACACAGAACGGCATCCTCACTGGGTGCAGGGGGCATCAGGCAGGAAATGGGCCGAGCGGCTTGTCCATTTGTCTAGACAGACCAAGTGGCAACTCTACGACCCCCCCCCCAGCCCAAAGCCCAGTTTTGCCGGGCCCCCGTGGCGGAGGGCTCAGGAGTCCACCCATCCAGCCATGCCTGCGGTGGTTGAATAGCCAAGCAGGCACACAAGTGCCACAGTCCGGATCCCTGTGTGCCACCTTCCTTCTAAAACCCACACTTGATGCCAAGGCAGCTCCTGGGTACCAGTCACCACCAACCCACAGCGCATTCCAAACCTGCATTTCTCTAGCGCCTGTATCTCCTGTCGGCGCTGGACAAGCTTCGAGGCCGAAGGTTTGAAATCTGAACTAGGGCAGCAGGATCGGTTTGTGGTGAGTGTGTGTGGGACCCTGTACCCCGGGGAGAGTCGGTGTGTGTGTGTGTGAGAGTGTGTGTCTGTGTGTGTGTGTGTGAGAGTGCGTGTGAGTGTGAGTGTGTGTGTCTGTGTGTGAGGGTGAGTGTGCGTGTGCGTGTGCGTGTGCGTGTGCGTGTGCGGTGTGCGTGTGCGTGTGAGTGTGAGTGTGAGGGTGAGGGTGAGGGTGAGGGTGAGGGTGAGGGTGAGGGTGAGTGAGAGAGTGAGAGAGAGAGCGTGTGTGTGTGTGTGTGTGTGAGAGCGAGTGTGAGTGTGAGAGTGTGAGTGAGTGAGAGAGGAGAGAGTGTGAGACAGTGTGTGTGTGTGTGTGTGTGTGAGAGCGAGTGTGAGTGTGAGAGTGTGAGTGAGTGAGAGAGGAAGAGAGTGTGAGACAGTGTGTGTGTGTGTGTGTGTGTGTGTGTGTGTGTGTGAGAGACAGTGAGAGAGAGAGGATGTGTGTGTGCGCGCGAGGGTGAGTGTGAGTGTGAGAGAGAGTGTGTGAGAGAAAGAGAGAGCGTGTCTGTGTGTGAGTGTGTGTGTGTGTGAGTGTGTGTGTGTGTGCGTGACTGTGAGTGTGAGAGTGTGTGTGTGAGGGTGAGTGTGAGTGTGAGCGAGAGAGAGAGAGTGTGTGTGAGTGTGTGAGTGTGTGCGTGACTGTGAGTGTGAGAGTGTGTGTGTGAGGGTGAGTGTGAGCGAGAGAGAGAGAGTGTGTGTGTGTGTGTGAGTGTGTGAGTGTGTGCGTGACTGTGAGTGTGAGAGTGTGTGTGTGAGTGTGAGCGAGAGAGAGTGTATGTGTGTGTGTGTGTGTGTGTGTAAGTGTGTAAGTGTGTGAGTGTGAGTGTGAGTGTGTGAGTGAGCACTAACACTTCCAGACAGTTTGAAGATCACCCCGAACACAACCACAATCCCTCGAGTCGCAGGGTCCTGACATTTTGCTGTGAGCCTGTTGGCCGTGAACCAGATCGATCCCTTAATCCCTGTGGATCCGCTTCCAGGTCTCTCAGCTCCTGTGGGGTTTAGGCCTGGCGCGCGGCTCCCCCTTCCACCGGCAGCGAGGCAAAAAATACTGGCTTCCGGCCGGAGCTGGGCATCAGGCCGGAGCTGGGCATCCGGCCGGAGCTGGGCATCAGGCCGGAGCTGGGCATCAGGCCTGAAGGGGCCGAAAGGGGAATTTGTCCTGGACAGGCGAGAACCTCCAGAATAACCAAAACCGGACGAGGCTGGTGAGGATTCCCGGAACGTTCGGAATCTGCAGGGAAGGTTCGGGAAGTGGGCGAGGGACGCGGAAGAACGGGAACGGCAGGGAGAGAGACAAAATGCAACCAGAGTTCACCACATCACGACTGACGACAACATTGTCCCCGAATCTCTCAGCGGTTAAGGTCCCCGGGGCGTGGGTGCCATGGACCAAAAGCCCCAGGGGGTGGCATCTCCGCGCCCCGCGCCCAAACTCTTCCCCGGCATCTAGAACTTGCATTTGTCTAGCGGCCATTTCCCTCCAGACCTCAGCCCACAGCGGCCTTCCGGAGAGGAGGGTCGGAGCACAAACGCAACTCAACCGCTGTCTCTCTGCAGCGCTCGGCACTGACCCTCCGACAGCGCCCGCTCCCTCAGCACTGACCCTCCGACAGCGCCCGCTCCCTCAGCACTGACCCTCCGACAGCGCCCGCTCCCTCAGCACTGACCCTCCGACAGCGCCCACTCCCTCGGCACTGACCCTCCGACAGAGCCCGCTCCCTCAGCACTGACCCTCCGACAGCGCCCGCTCCCTCAGCACTGACCCTCCGACAGCGCCCGCTCCCTCAGCACTGACCCTCCGACAGCGCCCGCTCCCTCACCACTGACCCTCCGACAGCGCCCGCTCCCTCAGCACTGACCCTCCGACAGCGCCCGCTCCCTCAGCACTGACCCTCCGACAGCGCCCGCTCCCTCAGCGCTGACCCTCCGACAGCGCCCGCTCCCTCAGCACTGACCCTCCGACAGCACCCGCTCCCTCAGCACTGACCCTCCGACAGAGCCCGCTCCCTCAGCACTGACCCTCCGACAGCGCCCACTCCCTCAGCACTGACCCTCCGACAGCGCCCGCTCCCTCAGCACTGACCCTCCGACAGCGCCCGCTCCCTCAGCACTGACCCTCCGACGGCGCCCGCTCCCTCAGCACTGACCCTCTGACAGCGCCCGCTCCCTCAGCACTGACCCTCTGACAGCGCCCGCTCCCTCAGCACTGACCCTCCGACAGTGACCCGCTCCCTCAGCACTGACCCTCTGACAGCGCCCACTCCCTCAGCACTGACCCTCCGACAGTGACTCGCTCCCTCAGCGCTGACCCTCCGACAGCGCCCGCTCCCTCAGCGCTGACCCTCCGACAGAGCCCGCTCCCTCAGCACTGACCCTCCGACAGCGCCCACTCCCTCAGCGCTGACCCTCCGACAGCGCCCGCTCCCTCAGCACTGACCCTCCGACAGCGCCCACTCCCTCAGCGCTGACCCTCCGACAGCTCCCGCTCCCTCAGCGCTGACCCTCCGACAGCGCCCACTCCCTCAGCACTGACCCTCCGACAGCGCCCGCTCCCTCAGCACTGATACTCCGACAGCGCCCCGCTCCCTCAGCACTGACCCTCCGACAGCGCCCGCTCCCTCAGCGCCCGCTCCCTCAGCACTGACCCTCCGACAGCGCCCACTCCCTCAGCGCTGACCCTCCGACAGCTCCCGCTCCCTCAGCACTGACCCTCCGACAGCGCCCACTCCCTCAGCACTGACCCTCCGACAGCGCCCGCTCCCTCAGCACTGATACTCCGACAGCGCCCGCTCCCTCAGCACTGACCCTCCGACAGCGCCCGCTCCCTCAGCGCTGACCCTCCGACAGCGCCCGCTCCCTCAGCGCCCGCTCCCTCAGCACTGACCCTCCGACAGCGCCCGCTCCCTCAGCGCTGACCCTCCGACAGCGCCCGCTCCCTCAGCGCCCGCTCCCTCAGCACTGACCCTCCGACAGCGCCCGCTCCCTCAGCACTGATACTCCGACAGCGCCCGCTCCCTCAGCGCCCGCTCCCTCAGCGCTGACCCTCCGACAGCGCCCGCTCCCTCAGCGCTGACCCTCCGACAGCGCCCGCTCCCTCAGCGCCCGCTCCCTCAGCACTGACCCTCCGACAGCGCCCGCTCCCTCAGCGCCCGCTCCCTCAGCACTGATACTCCGACAGCGCCCGCTCCCTCAGCGCCCCGCTCCCTCAGCGCTGACCCTCCGACAGCGCCCGCTCCCTCAGCACTGACCCTCCGACAGCGCCCGCTCCCTCAGCACTGATACTCCGACAGCGCCCGCTCCCTCAGCACTGACCCTCCGACAGCGCCCGCTCCCTCAGCGCTGACCCTCCAACAGCGCCCACTCCCTGAGCACTGACCCTCCGACAGCGCCCACTCCCTCAGCACTGACCCTCCGACAGTGCCCGCTCCCTCAGCACTGACCCTCCGACAGCGCCCGCTCCCTCAGCGCTGACCCTCCGACAGCGCCCGCTCCCTCAGCGCCCTCTCCCTCAGCACTGACCCTCCGACAGCGCCCGCTCCCTCAGCGCTGACCCTCCGACAGCGCCCGCTCCCTCAGCACTGACCTTCCGACAGCGCCCGCTCCCTCAGCGCTGACCCTCCGACAGCGCCCGCTCCCTCAGCGCCCGCTCCCTCAGCACTGACCCTCCGACAGCGCCCGCTCCCTCAGCACTGACCCTCCAACAGCGCCCGCTCCCTCAGCGCTGACCCTCCGACAGCGCCCGCTCCCTCAGCGCCCGCTCCCTCAGCACTGATACTCCGACAGTGCCCGCTCCCTCAGCGCTGACCCTCCAACAGCGCCCGCTCCCTCAGCACTGACCCTCCGACAGCGCCCGCTCCCTCAGCGCTGACCCTCTGACAGCCCGCACCCTCAGCGCTGACCCTCCGACAGCGCCCGCTCCCTCAGCGCCCGCTCCCTCAGCACTGACCCTCCGACAGCGCCCGCTCCCTCAGCACTGACCCTCCGACAGCGCCCGCTCCCTCAGCACTGACCCTCTGACAGCGCCCGCTCCCTTAGCACTGACCCTCCGACAGCCCACACCCTCAGCACTGACCCTCCGACAGCCCACACCCACACCCACACCCACACCATGCTGGGTGAATTACCACGATGTAGGGGTCCGCCAGCTGGGCACCGTAGAGTGTCCATGAGGTCGATGTCAGCAGCGTGGCTACGGTCAGCGGGAATGAGAGGCACTTTGTTGACCGGGTTCGTACAATTTTGGCCTGAATAACGAGAAGGGGGGGGGGGGGGGAGGTGAAGAAATGTCACCAGAAACAGCACCAGCTACAAACCAGGCCTCAGGCCCCAGGTCACACACCAGGCCTTAGGCCCCAACACTAGTCACACTCTAGGCCTCAGGCCCCAACACTAGTCATACACCAGGCCTTAGGCCCCAACACTAGTCACACACCGGGCCTCAGACCCCAACACTAGTCACACTCTGGGCCTCAGACCCCAACACTAGTCACACTCTGGGCCTCAGACCCCAACACTAGTCACACTCTGGGCCTCAGACCCCAACACTAGTCACACACCAGGCCTTAGGCCCCAACACTAGTCACACACCAGGCCTCAGGCCCCAACACTAGTCACACACTAGGCCTCAGGCCCCAACACTCGTCACACTCTGGGCCTCAGACCCCAACACTAGTCACACTCTGGGCCTCAGACCCCAACACTAGTCACACACTAGGCCTCAGACCCCAACACTAGTCACACTCTGGGCCTCAGACCCCAACACTAGTCACACTCTGGGCCTCAGACCCCAACACTAGTCACACTCTGGGCCTCAGACCCCAACACTAGTCACACTCTGGGCCTCAGACCCCAACACTAGTCACACTCTGGGCCTCAGACCCCAACACTAGTCACACTCTGGGCCTCAGACCCCAACACTAGTCACACTCTGGGCCTCAGACCCCAACACTAGTCACACACCAGGCCTTAGGCCCCAACACTAGTCACACACCAGGCCTCAGGCCCCAACACTAGTCACACACTAGGCCTCAGGCCCCAACACTCGTCACACTCTGGGCCTCAGACCCCAACACTAGTCACACTCTGGGCCTCAGACCCCAACACTAGTCACACACTAGGCCTTAGGCCCCAACACTAGTCACACACTAGGCCTTAGGCCCCAACACTAGTCACACACCAGGCCTTAGGCCCCAACACTAGTCACACACTAGGCCTCAGGCCCCAACACTAGTCCCACACTAGGCCTTAGGTCCCAACACTCGTCACACACCGGGCCTCAGACCCCAACACTAGTCACACTCTGGGCCTCAGACCCCAACACTAGTCACACACCAGGCCTTAGGCCCCAACACTCGTCACACACTAGGCCTTAGGTCCCAACGCTCGTCACACACTAGGCCTCAGGCCCCAACACTAGTCACACATCGGGCCTCAGGCCCCAACACTAGTCACACACTAGGCCTTAGGTCCCAACACTCGTCACACACTAGGCCTTAGGCCCCAACACTAGTCACACACTAGGCCTCAGACCCCAACACTAGTCACACACCAGGCCTTAGGCCCCAACACTCGTCACACACTAGGCCTTAGGTCCCAACACTCGTCACACACTAGGCCTCAGGCCCCAACACTAGTCACACATCGGGCCTCAGGCCCCAACACTAGTCACACACTAGGCCTTAGGTCCCAACACTCGTCACACACTAGGCCTTAGGCCCCAACACTAGTCACACACTAGGCCTCAGACCCCAACACTAGTCACACACCGGGCCTCAGGCCCCAACACTAGTCACACACTAGGCCTCAGACCCCAACACTAGTCACACACCAGGCCTCAGACCCCAACACTAGTCACACACTAGGCCTTAGGTCCCAACACTCGTCACACACTAGGCCTTAGGCCCCAACACTAGTCACACACTAGGCCTCAGACCCCAACACTAGTCACACACCGGGCCTCAGGCCCCAACACTAGTCACACTCTGGGCCTCAGACCCCAACACTAGTCACACACTAGGCCTCAGGCCCCAACACTAGTCACACACCAGGCCTTAGGCCCCAACACTCGTCACACACTAGGCCTTAGGTCCCAACACTCGTCACACACTAGGCCTCAGGCCCCAACACTAGTCACACATCGGGCCTCAGGCCCCAACACTAGTCACACACTAGGCCTCAGACCCCAACACTAGTCACACACCAGGCCTCAGACCCCAACACTAGTCACACTCTGGGCCTTAGGCCCCAACACTAGTCACACACTAGGCCTTAGGCCCCAACACTAGTCACACACTAGGCCTCAGTCCCCAACACTAGTCACACACCGGGCCTCAGGCCCCAACACTAGTCACACTCTGGGCCTCAGGCCCCAACACTAGTCACACACTAGGCCTCAGACCCCAACACTAGTCACACTCTGGGCCTCAGACCCCAACACTAGTCACACACCGGGCCTCAGGCCCCAACACTAGTCACACTCTGGGCCTCAGGCCCCAACACTAGTCACACACTAGGCCTCAGGCCCCAACACTAGTCACACTCTGGGCCTCAGGCCCCAACACTAGTCACAAACCGGGCCTCAGACCCCAACACTAGTCACACACCGGGCCTCAGGCCCCAACACTAGTCACACGCTAGGCCTCAGGCCCCAACACTAGTCACACGCTAGGCCTCAGACCCCAACACTAGTCACACGCTAGGCCTCAGGCCCCAACACTAGTCACACGCTAGGCCTCAGGCCCCAACACTAGTCACACGCTAGGCCTCAGACCCCAACACTAGTCACACGCTAGGCCTCAGGCCCCAACACTAGTCACACGCTAGGCCTCAGGCCCCAACACTAGTCACACACTAGGCCTCAGGCCCCAACACTAGTCACACACTAGGCCTCAGGCCCCAACACTAGTCACACACTGGGCCTTTGGCCCAACACCACTCACAAACTAGGTCAAGGCCCTGTGCTAACATCACAGACGCCCACTGGCCCCAAAGCCAACTACACACTAGGCCAGAGACAGGAGGAACTGCGGATGCTGGAGAATCTGAGATAACACGGTGTGGAGCTGGATGAACACAGCAGGCCCAGCAGCACCAGAGGAGCAGGAAAGCTGACGTTTCGGGCCTAGACCCTTCCGGAAACCTCAGGCTTCCTGCTCCTATGAGACTGCTTGGCCTGCTGTGTTCATCCAGCCCTACACCTTGTTAAGCTCCTACACACTAGGCCACACTGCCCAGGACCAACCACACTGTAGGTCACGGGCTCCAAGGCGAAGCACACACGAGATCACAGGCCCCAGCAAACAACCACACACTCGGCAATCGGCCAATCACTCGGCTGCAAGGCCCCGGGCTGACAACACACTAGGCCACAGGTCTCAGACCAACTACACACTAGGCCCCAGGGTCTTGTGTCCAGGAAAGGTCCAAATTCCCTTCCCCTAAAATATTCTCCCTTTGTCCTTATAAATTCTGGAGTCCGCATTCCTGTCACTGCAAACAAAGAGAGAACTCTCCCCACCTAATAAACCCTCTGGGCAAAATAACAAATTCCTCACACCGCACCCTGCCTTCAAGCTGACTTCAGAATCGATTCATTCTTATGACCAACGCACCGACCAGTGCAACCGGCTTTTCTTGATCAAATTTACTGATTAATTAAAATCCCGGTGCCAGCTCTCATCCAAGTGACTAACTTCCTTGTCAACGCTTAAACTGATAGTCTCTTGGTGCCTCGTTGGTTCCTGGGGACTGGATCTGGACATGTGCACTGCATGAGTGACTCCAGGCCTGGGGCCGGGCCTGAACTCTTGCCCGAGTGATGCCTATCTCACCAAAAAAAAACACATGGTTCACTTCAGGCTAACCTCATAAGCTGGACTTCAGACAGAGTGCTAACTACATAGGTCCCGTGGCCAAAAACACACTAGGCCTCAGGCCCTCATGGCTAAACACATACTCGGCCTCAGACCCTCATGGCTAACCACACACTAAGCCCTCAGGGCGAACCACATACTAGGCCTCAGGCCCTCATGGCTAATCACACAGTCGGACTTGTGGCGAACCACAAACTAGGCCTCAGGTCCCATGTGCAAACACACATGAAGCCTCAGGCTCTGAGACCATCCACACACTAGGGCCGAATCCCACCCCGAAGCTTCTGCCTGTGGGACAATCACACATCAGACCACCAAGCACGATGGCTAATCACATATTAGGCCTCAGGCTGTGAGGCCATCCATACACTTTTACTGAGCCCTGTGGCTACCCACACACTAGGCCCCGGGCCAGTGGCTAACTCGCACACCGGGCCTCAGGCTCCGCATGGCTAACCCGCACACCGGGTCTCAGGCCCTGTGGCTAACCTGCACACCGGGCCTCAGGCCGCGTGGCTAATCTGCACACCGGGCCTCAGGCCCCGCGGCTAACCTGCACACCGGGCCTCAGGCCCCGTGGCTAACCCGCACACCGGGCCTCAGGCCCTGCGGCTAACCCACACACCGGGCCTTCAGCCCCACGGCTAACCCGCACACCGGGCCTCAGGCCGAGTGGCTAACCTGCACAGCGGGCCTCAGGCCCTGCAGCTAACCCGCACACCGGGCCTCAGGACCTGCAGCTAACCCGCACACCAGGCCTCAGGCCCAGCGGCCAACCCGCACACTAGGCCTCAGGCCTCATGGCGAACCCGTACACCGGGCATCAGGCCCCGCGGCGAACTGGGCCTCCTGCCTCTCATTAGGAGTGACACCACAGCCTCACAGAGAGAGGCTTCTAGTGTGGACGCTGGCCGCGCTGCACCCCAAACAGGCCGCTGTCACACTGATTTACCAGGTCGGCAAGTGGTGAGATGTACATGGTAATAGTGAAGGCACTGCACAGGAAGCCGAGCTGGTTCATACGGGGCTCTGCGTCTGACACCACCATCGCAAAGTAGCAATAGACCATCCCCAGGACTCCTGCAGCCAGCACAACTTTGGTCATCACCTGAAACTGAGATAGGGCCACAAAAGAGACATTTTAGAAAAGGTGGCAACTACATTTAGTCGGCCTTAGGGTTTCTGACATGGTTAGTCCATATTTTAACACTTGACCCCTATCCCGATCGCCTACCGAGGCCTTTCTCCCATGATCCTTTGCCCCATGGCCTAGCTGGACACAGCAAATGGTCAGTGTCCACCGTGGATTAGACATTTCGAGGTGGGCTGAAGAGCCATTCCCCTCAGAGACCAGGGGTTGTGGGTTCATGAGGGAGCGGGCACTGTCGGAGGGTCAACGCTGAGGGAGTGGGCGCTGTCGGAGGGTCAGTGCTGAGGGAGCGGGCCCTGTCGGAGGGTCAGTGCTGAGGGAGCGGGCGCTGTCGGAGGGTCAGTGCTGAGGGAGCGGGCGCTGTCGGAGGGTCAGTGCTGAGGGAGCGGGTGCTGTCGGAGGGTCAGCGCCGAGGGAGCGGGCGCTGTCGGAGGGTCAGCGCCGAGGGAGAGGGTGCTGTCGGAGGGTCAGCGCTGAGGGAAGCGGGCGCTGTCGGAGGGTCAGTACTGAGGGAGCGGGCACTGTCGGAGGGTCAGTGCTGAGGGAGCGGGCGCTGTCGGAGGGTCAGCGCCGAGGGAGCGGGCGCTGTCGGAGGGTCAGCGCCGAGGGAGCGGGCGCTGTCGGAGGGTCAGTGCTGAGGGAGCGGGGCGCTGTCGGAGGGTCAGTGCTGAGGGGAGCGGGGGCACTGTCGGAGGGTCAGTGCTGAGGGAGTGGGCACTGTCGTAGGGTCAGTGCTGAGGGAGAGGGCACTGTCGTAGGGTCAGTGCTGAGGGAGCGGGCACTGTCGTAGGGTCAGTGCTGAGGGAGCGGGCACTGTCGGAGGGTCAGTGCTGAGGGAGCGGGGCACTGTCGGAGGGTCAGTGCTGAGGGAGCGGGGCACTGTCGGAGGGTCAGTGCTGAGGGAGTGGGCACTGTCGTAGGGTCAGTGCTGAGGGAGAGGGCACTGTCGTAGGGTCAGTGCTGAGGGAGTGGGCACTGTCGGAGGGTCAGTGCTGAGGGAGCGGGCACTGTCGTAGGGTCAGTGCTGAGGGAGCGGGTGCTGTTGGAGGGTCAGTGCTGAGGGAGCGGGTGCTGTTGGAGGGTCAGTGCTGAGGGAGCGGGCGCTGTCGTAGGGTCAGTGCTGAGGGAGAGGGCACTGTCGTAGGGTCAGTGCTGAGGGAGAGGGCACTGTCGGAGGGTCAGTGCTGAGGGAGCGGGCACTGTCGTAGGGTCAGTGCTGAGGGAGCGGGTGCTGTTGGAGGGTCAGTGCTGAGGGAGCGGGGCACTGTCGGAGGGTCAGTGCTGAGGGAGTGGGCACTGTCGTAGGGTCAGTGCTGAGGGAGAGGGCACTGTCGTAGGGTCAGTGCTGAGGGAGTGGGCACTGTCGTAGGGTCAGTGCTGAGGGAGCGGGCACTGTCGGAGGGTCAGTGCTGAGGGAGCGGGGCACTGTCGGAGGGTCAGTGCTGAGGGAGCGGGGCACTGTCGGAGGGTCAGTGCTGAGGGAGTGGGCACTGTCGGAGGGTCAGTGCTGAGGGAGAGGGCACTGTCGTAGGGTCAGTGCTGAGGGAGTGGGCACTGTCGGAGGGTCAGTGCTGAGGGAGCGGGCACTGTCGTAGGGTCAGTGCTGAGGGAGCGGGTGCTGTTGGAGGTTCAGTGCTGAGGGAGCGGGTGCTGTTGGAGGGTCAGTGCTGAGGGAGCGGGCGCTGTCGTAGGGTCAGTGCTGAGGGAGAGGGCACTGTCGTAGGGTCAGTGCTGAGGGAGAGGGCACTGTCGGAGGGTCAGTGCTGAGGGAGCGGGCACTGTCGTAGGGTCAGTGCTGAGGGAGCGGGTGCTGTTGGAGGGTCAGTGCTGAGGGAGCGGGTGCTGTTGGAGGGTCAGTGCTGAGGGAGTGGGCACTGTCGTAGGGTCAGTGCTGAGGGAGAGGGCACTGTCGTAGGGTCAGTGCTGAGGGAGTGGGCACTGTCGGAGGGTCAGTGCTGAGGGAGCGGGTGCTGTTGGAGGGTCAGTGCTGAGGGAGCGGGTGCTGTTGGAGGGTCAGTGCTGAGGGAGCGGGGCACTGTCGGAGGGTCAGTGCTGAGGGAGCGGGGCACTGTCGGAGGGTCAGTGCTGAGGGAGCGGGGCACTGTCGGAGGGTCAGTGCTGAGGGAGTGGGCACTGTCGTAGGGTCAGTGCTGAGGGAGAGGGCACTGTCGTAGGGTCAGTGCTGAGGGAGTGGGCACTGTCGGAGGGTCAGTGCTGAGGGAGCGGGCACTGTCGTAGGGTCAGTGCTGAGGGAGCGGGTGCTGTTGGAGGGTCAGTGCTGAGGGAGCGGGTGCTGTTGGAGGGTCAGTGCTGAGGGAGCGGGCGCTGTCGTAGGGTCAGTGCTGAGGGAGAGGGCACTGTCGTAGGGTCAGTGCTGAGGGAGAGGGCACTGTCGGAGGGTCAGTGCTGAGGGAGCGGGCACTGTCGTAGGGTCAGTGCTGAGGGAGCGGGTGCTGTTGGAGGGTCAGTGCTGAGGGAGCGGGTGCTGTTGGAGGGTCAGTGCTGAGGGAGTGGGCACTGTCGTAGGGTCAGTGCTGAGGAGAGGGCACTGTCGTAGGGTCAGTGCTGAGGGAGTGGGCACTGTCGGAGGGTCAGTGCTGAGGGAGCGGGTGCTGTTGGAGGGTCAGTGCTGAGGGAGCGGGTGCTGTCGGAGGGTCAGTGCTGAGGGAGCGGGGCACTGTCGGAGGGTCAGTGCTGAGGGAGCGGGGCACTGTCGGAGGGTCAGTGCTGAGGGAGTGGGCACTGTCGTAGGGTCAGTGCTGAGGGAGAGGGCACTGTCGTAGGGTCAGTGCTGAGGGAGCGGGCACTGTCGTAGGGTCAGTGCTGAGGGAGCGGGCACTGTCGGAGGGTCAGTGCTGAGGGAGCGGGGCACTGTCGGAGGGTCAGTGCTGAGGGAGCGGGGCACTGTCGGAGGGTCAGTGCTGAGGGAGTGGGCACTGTCGTAGGGTCAGTGCTGAGGGAGAGGGCACTGTCGTAGGGTCAGTGCTGAGGGAGCGGGGCACTGTCGGAGGGTCAGTGCTGAGGGAGCGGGGCACTGTCGGAGGGTCAGTGCTGAGGGAGTGGGCACTGTCGTAGGGTCAGTGCTGAGGGAGAGGGCACTGTCGTAGGGTCAGTGCTGAGGGAGTGGGCACTGTCGGAGGGTCAGTGCTGAGGGAGCGGGCGCTGTCGTAGGGTCAGTGCTGAGGGAGCGGGTGCTGTTGGAGGGTCAGTGCTGAGGGAGCGGGCGCTGTCGGAGAGTCAGTGCTGAGGGAGCGGGGCACTGTCGGAGGGTCAGTGCTGAGGGAGCGGGCGCTGTCGTAGGGTCAGTGCTGAGGGAGAGGGCACTGTCGTAGGGTCAGTGCTGAGGGAGAGGGCACTGTCGGAGGGTCAGTGCTGAGGGAGTGGGCACTGTCGTAGGGTCAGTGCTGAGGGAGCGGGCACTGTCGGAGGGTCAGTGCTGAGGGAGCGGGGCACTGTCGGAGGGTCAGTGCTGAGGGAGCGGGGCACTGTCGGAGGGTCAGTGCTGAGGGAGTGGGCACTGTCGTAGGGTCAGTGCTGAGGGAGAGGGCACTGTCGTAGGGTCAGTGCTGAGGGAGTGGGCACTGTCGGAGGGTCAGTGCTGAGGGAGCGGGCACTGTCGTAGGGTCAGTGCTGAGGGAGCGGGTGCTGTTGGAGGGTCAGTGCTGAGGGAGCGGGTGCTGTTGGAGGGTCAGTGCTGAGGGAGCGGGCGCTGTCGTAGGGTCAGTGCTGAGGGAGAGGGCACTGTCGGAGGGTCAGTGCTGAGGGAGAGGGCACTGTCGGAGGGTCAGTGCTGAGGGAGCGGGCACTGTCGTAGGGTCAGTGCTGAGGGAGCGGGTGCTGTTGGAGGGTCAGTGCTGAGGGAGCGGGTGCTGTTGGAGGGTCAGTGCTGAGGGAGTGGGCACTGTCGTAGGGTCAGTGCTGAGGGAGAGGGCACTGTCGTAGGGTCAGTGCTGAGGGAGTGGGCACTGTCGGAGGGTCAGTGCTGAGGGAGCGGGTGCTGTTGGAGGGTCAGTGCTGAGGGAGCGGGTGCTGTCGGAGGGTCAGTGCTGAGGGAGCGGGGCACTGTCGGAGGGTCAGTGCTGAGGGAGCGGGGGCACTGTCGGAGGGTCAGTGCTGAGGGAGCGGGGCACTGTCGGAGGGTCAGTGCTGAGGGAGTGGGCACTGTCGTAGGGTCAGTGCTGAGGGAGAGGGCACTGTCGTAGGGTCAGTGCTGAGGGAGTGGGCACTGTCGGAGGGTCAGTGCTGAGGGAGCGGGCACTGTCGTAGGGTCAGTGCTGAGGGAGCGGGTGCTGTTGGAGGGTCAGTGCTGAGGGAGCGGGTGCTGTTGGAGGGTCAGTGCTGAGGGAGCGGGCGCTGTCGTAGGGTCAGTGCTGAGGGAGAGGGCACTGTCGTAGGGTCAGTGCTGAGGGAGAGGGCACTGTCGGTGGGTCAGTGCTGAGGGAGCGGGCACTGTCGTAGGGTCAGTGCTGAGGGAGCGGGTGCTGTTGGAGGGTCAGTGCTGAGGGAGCGGGTGCTGTTGGAGGGTCAGTGCTGAGGGAGTGGGCACTGTCGTAGGGTCAGTGCTGAGGGAGAGGGCACTGTCGTAGGGTCAGTGCTGAGGGAGTGGGCACTGTCGGAGGGTCAGTGCTGAGGGAGCGGGTGCTGTTGGAGGGTCAGTGCTGAGGGAGCGGGGCACTGTCGGAGGGTCAGTGCTGAGGGAGCGGGGCACTGTCGGAGGGTCAGTGCTGAGGGAGTGGGCACTGTCGTAGGGTCAGTGCTGAGGGAGAGGGCACTGTCGTAGGGTCAGTGCTGAGGGAGTGGGCACTGTCGTAGGGTCAGTGCTGAGGGAGCGGGCACTGTCGTAGGGTCAGTGCTGAGGGAGCGGGGCACTGTCGGAGGGTCAGTGCTGAGGGAGCGGGGCACTGTCGGAGGGTCAGTGCTGAGGGAGTGGGCACTGTCGTAGGGTCAGTGCTGAGGGAGAGGGCACTGTCGTAGGGTCAGTGCTGAGGGAGTGGGCACTGTCGGAGGGTCAGCGCTGAGGGAGCGGGCACTGTCGTAGGGTCAGTGCTGAGGGAGCGGGTGCTGTCGGAGGGTCAGTGCTGAGGGAGCGGGCACTGTCGGAGAGTCAGTGCTGAGGGAGCGGGCGCTGTCGGAGGGTCAGCGCTGAGGGAGCGGGCGCTGTCGGAGGGTCAGCGCTGAGGGAGCGGGCGCTGTCGGAGGGTCAGTGCTGCGGGAGCGGGCGCTGTCGTAGGGTCAGTGCTGAGGGAGAGGGCACTGTCGGAGGGTCAGTGCTGAGGGAGTGGGCACTGTCGTAGGGTCAGTGCTGAGGGAGCGGGCACTGTCGGAGGGTCAGTGCTGAGGGAGCGGGGCACTGTCGGAGGGTCAGTGCTGAGGGAGCGGGGCACTGTCGGAGGGTCAGTGCTGAGGGAGTGGGCACTGTCGGAGGGTCAGTGCTGAGGGAGAGGGCACTGTCGTAGGGTCAGTGCTGAGGGAGTGGGCACTGTCGGAGGGTCAGTGCTGAGGGAGCGGGCACTGTCGTAGGGTCAGTGCTGAGGGAGCGGGTGCTGTTGGAGGGTCAGTGCTGAGGGAGCGGGTGCTGTTGGAGGGTCAGTGCTGAAGGAGCGGGCGCTGTCGTAGGGTCAGTGCTGAGGGAGAGGGCACTGTCGTAGGGTCAGTGCTGAGGGAGAGGGCACTGTCGGAGGGTCAGTGCTGAGGGAGCGGGCACTGTCGTAGGGTCAGTGCTGAGGGAGCGGGTGCTGTTGGAGGGTCAGTGCTGAGGGAGCGGGTGCTGTTGGAGGGTCAGTGCTGAGGGAGTGGGCACTGTCGTAGGGTCAGTGCTGAGGGAGAGGGCACTGTCGTAGGGTCAGTGCTGAGGGAGTGGGCACTGTCGGAGGGTTAGTGCTGAGGGAGCGGGTGCTGTTGGAGGGTCAGTGCTGAGGGAGCGGGTGCTGTTGGAGGGTCAGTGCTGAGGGAGCGGGGCACTGTCGGAGGGTCAGTGCTGAGGGAGCGGGGCACTGTCGGAGGGTCAGTGCTGAGGGAGCGGGGCACTGTCGGAGGGTCAGTGCTGAGGGAGTGGGCACTGTCGTAGGGTCAGTGCTGAGGGAGAGGGCACTGTCGTAGGGTCAGTGCTGAGGGAGAGGGCACTGTCGTAGGGTCAGTGCTGAGGGAGTGGGCACTGTCGGAGGGTCAGTGCTGAGGGAGCGGGCACTGTCGTAGGGTCAGTGCTGAGGGAGCGGGTGCTGTTGGAGGGTCAGTGCTGAGGGAGCGGGTGCTGTTGGAGGGTCAGTGCTGAGGGAGCGGGCGCTGTCGTAGGATCAGTGCTGAGGGAGAGGGCACTGTCGTAGGGTCAGTGCTGAGGGAGAGGGCACTGTCGGAGGGTCAGTGCTGAGGGAGCGGGCACTGTCGTAGGGTCAGTGCTGAGGGAGCGGGTGCTGTTGGAGGGTCAGTGCTGAGGGAGCGGGTGCTGTTGGAGGGTCAGTGCTGAGGGAGTGGGCGCTGTCGTAGGGTCAGTGCTGAGGGAGAGGGCACTGTCGTAGGGTCAGTGCTGAGGGAGTGGGCACTGTCGGAGGGTCAGTGCTGAGGGAGCGGGTGCTGTTGGAGGGTCAGTGCTGAGGGAGCGGGTGCTGTTGGAGGGTCAGTGCTGAGGGAGCGGGGCGCTGTCGGAGGGTCAGTGCTGAGGGAGCGGGGCACTGTCGGAGGGTCAGTGCTGAGGGAGTGGGCACTGTCGTAGGGTCAGTGCTGAGGGAGAGGGCACTGTCGTAGGGTCAGTGCTGAGGGAGTGGGCACTGTCGTAGGGTCAGTGCTGAGGGAGCGGGCACTGTCGGAGGGTCAGTGCTGAGGGAGCGGGGCACTGTCGGAGGGTCAGTGCTGAGGGAGCGGGGCACTGTCGGAGGGTCAGTGCTGAGGGAGTGGGCACTGTCGTAGGGTCAGTGCTGAGGGAGAGGGCACTGTCGTAGGGTCAGTGCTGAGGGAGCGGGGCACTGTCGGAGGGTCAGTGCTGAGGGAGCGGGGCACTGTCGGAGGGTCAGTGCTGAGGGAGTGGGCACTGTCGTAGGGTCAGTGCTGAGGGAGAGGGCACTGTCGTAGGGTCAGTGCTGAGGGAGTGGGCGCTGTCGGAGGGTCAGTGCTGAGGGAGCGGGCGCTGTCGGAGGGTCAGCGCTGAGGGAGCGGGCGCTGTCGGAGGGTCAGCGCTGAGGGAGCGGGCGCTGTCGGAGGGTCAGTGCTGAGGGAGCGGGCGCTGTCGGAGGGTCAGCGCTGAGAGAGCGGGCGCTGTCGGAGGGTCAGCGCTGAGGGAGCGGGGCACTGTCGGAGGGTCAGTGCTGAGGGAGCGGGGCACTGTCGGAGGGTCAGTGCTGAGGGAGTGGGCACTGTCGTAGGGTCAGTGCTGAGGGAGAGGGCACTGTCGTAGGGTCAGTGCTGAGGGAGTGGGCACTGTCGGAGGGTCAGTGCTGAGGGAGCGGGCACTGTCGTAGGGTCAGTGCTGAGGGAGCGGGTGCTGTCGGAGGGTCAGTGCTGAGGGTGCGGGCGCTGTCGGAGGGTCAGTGCTGAGGGAGCGGGCGCTGTCGGAGGGTCAGTGCTGAGGGAGCGGGCGCTGTCGGAGGGTCAGTGCTGAGGGAGCGGGCGCTGTCGGAGGGTCAGTGCTGAGGGAGCGGGCGCTGTCGGAGGGTCAGTGCTGAGGGAGCGGGCGCTGTCGGAGGGTCAGCGCTGAGGGAGCGGGCGCTGTCGGAGGGTCAGCGCTGAGGGAGCGGGCGCTGTCGGAGGGTCAGCGCTGAGGGAGCGGGCGCTGTCGGAGGGTCAGCGCTGAGGGAGCGGGCGCTGTCGGAGGGTCAGCGCTGAGGGAGCGGGCGCTGTCGGAGGGTCAGCGCTGAGGGAGCGGGCGCTGTCGTAGGGTCAGCGCTGAGGGAGCGGGCGCTGTCGGAGGGTCAGTGCTGAGGGAGCGGGCGCTGTCGTAGGGTCAGTGCTGAGGGAGAGGGGCACTGTCGTAGGGTCAGTGCTGAGGGAGCGGGCACTGTCGGAGGGTCAGTGCTGAGGGAGCGGGCGCTGTCGTAGGGTCAGTGCTGAGGGAGCGGGCGCTGTCGGAGGGTCAGCGCTGAGGGAGCGGGCGCTGTCGGAGGGTCAGCACTGAGGGAGCGGGCGCTGTCGGAGGGTCAGTGCTGAGGGAGCGGGCGCTGTCGGAGGGTCAGCGCTGAGGGAGCGGGCGCTGTCGGAGGGTCAGCGCTGAGGGAGCGGGCGCTGTCGGAGGGTCAGCGCTGAGGGAGCGGGCGCTGTCGGAGGGTCAGCGCTGAGGGAGCGGGCGCTGTCGGAGGGTCAGCGCTGAGGGAGCGGGCGCTGTCGGAGGGTCAGCGCTGAGGGAGCGGGCGCTGTCGGAGGGTCAGCGCTGAGGGAGCGGGCGCTGTCGGAGGGTCAGCGCTGAGGGAGCGGGCGCTGTCGGAGGGTCAGCGCTGAGGGAGCGGGCGCTGTCGGAGGGTCAGCGCTGAGGGAGCGGGCGCTGTCGGAGGGTCAGCGCTGAGGGAGCGGGCGCTGTCGGAGGGTCAGCGCTGAGGGAGCGGGCGCTGTCGTAGGGTCAGCGCTGAGGGAGCGGGCGCTGTCGGAGGGTCAGCGCTGAGGGAGCGGGCGCTGTCGGAGGGTCAGCGCTGAGGGAGCGGGCGCTGTCGGAGGGTCAGCGCTGAGGGAGCGGGCGCTGTCGGAGGGTCAGCGCTGAGGGAGCGGGCGCTGTCGGAGGGTCAGCGCTGAGGGAGCGGGCGCTGTCGTAGGGTCAGCGCTGAGGGAGCGGGCGCTGTCGGAGGGTCAGCGCTGAGGGAGCGGGCGCTGTCGGAGGGTCAGCGCTGAGGGAGCGGGCGCTGTCGGAGGGTCAGCGCTGAGGGAGCGGGCGCTGTCGGAGGGTCAGCGCTGAGGGAGCGGGCGCTGTCGGAGGGTCAGTGCTGAGGGAGTGGGCACTGTCGTAGGGTCAGTGCTGAGGGAGAGGGCACTGTCGTAGGGTCAGTGCTGAGGGAGCGGGGCACTGTCGGAGGGTCAGTGCTGAGGGAGCGGGGCACTGTCGGAGGGTCAGTGCTGAGGGAGTGGGCACTGTCGTAGGGTCAGTACTGAGGGAGTGGGCACTGTCGGAGGGTCAGTGCTGAGGGAGCGGGCACTGTCGTAGGGTCAGTGCTGAGGGAGCGGGTGCTGTCGGAGGGTCAGTGCTGAGGGAGCGGGTGCTGTCGGAGGGTCAGCGCTGAGGGAGCGGGCGCTGTCGGAGGGTCAGCGCTGAGGGAGCGGGCGCTGTCGGAGGGTCAGCGCTGAGGGAGCGGGCGCTGTCGGAGGGTCAGCGCTGAGGGAGCGGGCTCTGTCGGAGGGTCAGCGCTGAGGGAGCGGGCACTGTCGGAGGGTCAGCGCTGAGGGAGCGGGCACTGTCGGAGGGTCAGCGCTGAGGGAGCGGGTGCTGTCGGAGGGTCAGCGCTGAGGGAGCGGGCTCTGTCGGAGGGTCAGCGCTGAGGGAGCGGGGCGCTGTCGGAGGGTCAGCGCTGAGGGAGCGGGCGCTGTCGGAGGGTCACCGCTGAGGGAGCGGGCGCTGTCGGAGGGTCAGCGCTGAGGGAGCGGGCGCTGTCGGAGGGTCAGCGCTGAGGGAGCGGGCGCTGTCGGAGGGTCAGTGCTGAGGGAGCGGGCGCTGTCGGAGGGTCAGTGCTGAGGGAGCGGGCGCTGTCGTAGGGTCAGTGCTGAGGGAGAGGGCGCTGTCGTAGGGTCAGTGCTGAGGGAGAGGGCGCTGTCGGAGGGTCAGTGCTGAGGGAGTGGGCGCTGTCGTAGGGTCAGTGCTGAGGGAGCGGGCACTGTCGGAGGGTCAGTGCTGAGGGAGCGGGGCACTGTCGGAGGGTCAGTGCTGAGGGAGCGGGGCACTGTCGGAGGGTCAGTGCTGAGGGAGTGGGCACTGTCGTAGGGTCAGTGCTGAGGGAGAGGGCACTGTCGTAGGGTCAGTGCTGAGGGAGTGGGCACTGTCGGAGGGTCAGTGCTGAGGGAGCGGGCACTGTCGTAGGGTCAGTGCTGAGGGAGCGGGTGCTGTTGGAGGGTCAGTGCTGAGGGAGCGGGTGCTGTTGGAGGGTCAGTGCTGAGGGAGCGGGCGCTGTCGTAGGGTCAGTGCTGAGGGAGAGGGCACTGTCGTAGGGTCAGTGCTGAGGGAGAGGGCACTGTCGGACGGTCAGTGCTGAGGGAGCGGGGCACTGTCGGAGGGTCAGTGCTGAGGGAGTGGGCACTGTCGTAGGGTCAGTGCTGAGGGAGAGGGCACTGTCGTAGGGTCAGTGCTGAGGGAGCGGGCACTGTCGGAGGGTCAGTGCTGAGGGAGCGGGCACTGTCGTAGGGTCAGTGCTGAGGGAGCGGGTGCTGTTGGAGGGTCAGTGCTGAGGGAGCGGGCGCTGTCGGAGAGTCAGTGCTGAGGGAGCGGGCGCTGTCGGAGGGTCAGTGCTGAGGGAGCGGGCGCTGTCGGAGGGTCAGCGCTGAGGGAGCGGGCGCTGTCGGAGGGTCAGCGCTGAGGGAGCGGGCGCTGGCGGAGGGTCAGCGCTGAGGGAGCGGGCGCTGTCGGAGGGTCAGTGCTGCGGGAGCGGGCGCTGTCGTAGGGTCAGTGCTGAGGGAGAGGGCACTGTCGGAGGGTCAGTGCTGAGGGAGTGGGCACTGTCGTAGGGTCAGTGCTGAGGGAGCGGGCACTGTCGGAGGGTCAGTGCTGAGGGAGCGGGGCACTGTCGGAGGGTCAGTGCTGAGGGAGCGGGGCACAGTCGGAGGGTCAGTGCTGAGGGAGTGGGCACTGTCGTAGGGTCAGTGCTGAGGGAGAGGGCACTGTCGTAGGGTCAGTGCTGAGGGAGTGGGCACTGTCGGAGGGTCAGTGCTGAGGGAGCGGGCACTGTCGTAGGGTCAGTGCTGAGGGAGCGGGTGCTGTTGGAGGGTCAGTGCTGAGGGAGCGGGTGCTGTTGGAGGGTCAGTGGTGAGGGAGCGGGCGCTGTCGTAGGGTCAGTGCTGAGGGAGAGGGCACTGTCGTAGGGTCAGTGCTGAGGGAGAGGGCACTGTCGGAGGGTCAGTGCTGAGGGAGCGGGCACTGTCGTAGGGTCAGTGCTGAGGGAGCGGGTGCTGTTGGAGGGTCAGTGCTGAGGGAGCGGGTGCTGTTGGAGGGTCAGTGCTGAGGGAGTGGGCACTGTCGTAGGGTCAGTGCTGAGGGAGAGGGCACTGTCGTAGGGTCAGTGCTGAGGGAGTGGGCACTGTCGGAGGGTTAGTGCTGAGGGAGCGGGTGCTGTTGGAGGGTCAGTGCTGAGGGAGCGGGTGCTGTTGGAGGGTCAGTGCTGAGGGAGCGGGGCACTGTCGGAGGGTCAGTGCTGAGGGAGCGGGGCACTGTCGGAGGGTCAGTGCTGAGGGAGCGGGGCACTGTCGGAGGGTCAGTGCTGAGGGAGTGGGCACTGTCGTAGGGTCAGTGCTGAGGGAGAGGGCACTGTCGTAGGGTCAGTGCTGAGGGAGTGGGCACTGTCGGAGGGTCAGTGCTGAGGGAGCGGGCACTGTCGTAGGGTCAGTGCTGAGGGAGCGGGTGCTGTTGGAGGGTCAGTGCTGAGGGAGCGGGTGCTGTTGGAGGGTCAGTGCTGAGGGAGCGGGCGCTGTCGTAGGATCAGTGCTGAGGGAGAGGGCACTGTCGTAGGGTCAGTGCTGAGGGAGAGGGCACTGTCGGAGGGTCAGTGCTGAGGGAGCGGGCACTGTCGTAGGGTCAGTGCTGAGGGAGCGGGTGCTGTTGGAGGGTCAGTGCTGAGGGAGCGGGTGCTGTTGGAGGGTCAGTGCTGAGGGAGTGGGCGCTGTCGTAGGGTCAGTGCTGAGGGAGAGGGCACTGTCGTAGGGTCAGTGCTGAGGGAGTGGGCACTGTCGGAGGGTCAGTGCTGAGGGAGCGGGTGCTGTTGGAGGGTCAGTGCTGAGGGAGCGGGTGCTGTTGGAGGGTCAGTGCTGAGGGAGTGGGCACTGTCGTAGGGTCAGTGCTGAGGGAGTGGGCACTGTCGTAGGGTCAGTGCTGAGGGAGCGGGCACTGTCGGAGGGTCAGTGCTGAGGGAGCGGGGCACTGTCGGAGGGTCAGTGCTGAGGGAGCGGGGCACTGTCGGAGGGTCAGTGCTGAGGGAGTGGGCACTGTCGTAGGGTCAGTGCTGAGGGAGAGGGCACTGTCGTAGGGTCAGTGCTGAGGGAGCGGGGCACTGTCGGAGGGTCAGTGCTGAGGGAGCGGGGCACTGTCGGAGGGTCAGTGCTGAGGGAGTGGGCACTGTCGTAGGGTCAGTGCTGAGGGAGAGGGCACTGTCGTAGGGTCAGTGCTGAGGGAGTGGGCACTGTCGGAGGGTCAGTGCTGAGGGAGCGGGCGCTGTCGGAGGGTCAGCGCTGAGGGAGCGGGCGCTGTCGGAGGGTCAGCGCTGAGGGAGCGGGCGCTGTCGGAGGGTCAGCGCTGAGGGAGCGGGCGCTGTCGGAGGGTCAGCGCTGAGGGAGCGGGCGCTGTCGGAGGGTCAGCGCTGAGGGAGCGGGCGCTGTCGGAGGGTCAGCGCTGAGGGAGCGGGCGCTGTCGGAGGGTCAGCGCTGAGGGAGCGGGCGCTGTCGGAGGGTCAGCGCTGAGGGAGCGGGCGCTGTCGGAGGGTCAGCGCTGAGGGAGCGGGCGCTGTCGTAGGGTCAGCGCTGAGGGAGCGGGCGCTGTCGGAGGGTCAGCGCTGAGGGAGCGGGCGCTGTCGGAGGGTCAGCGCTGAGGGAGCGGGCGCTGTCGGAGGGTCAGTGCTGAGGGAGCGGGCGCTGTCGGAGGGTCAGCGCTGAGGGAGCGGGCGCTGTCGGAGGGTCAGCGCTGAGGGAGCGGGCGCTGTCGTAGGGTCAGCGCTGAGGGAGCGGGCGCTGTCGGAGGGTCAGCGCTGAGGGAGCGGGCGCTGTCGGAGGGTCAGCGCTGAGGGAGCGGGCGCTGTCGGAGGGTCAGCGCTGAGGGAGCGGGCGCTGTCGGAGGGTCAGTGCTGAGGGAGCGGGCGCTGTCGGAGGGTCAGCGCTGAGGGAGCGGGCGCTGTCGGAGGGTCAGCGCTGAGGGAGCGGGCGCTGTCGTAGGGTCAGCGCTGAGGGAGCGGGCGCTGTCGGAGGGTCAGTGCTGAGGGAGCGGGCGCTGTCGGAGGGTCAGCGCTGAGGGAGCGGGCGCTGTCGGAGGGTCAGCGCTGAGGGAGCGGGCGCTGTCGGAGGGTCAGCGCTGAGGGAGCGGGCGCTGTCGGAGGGTCAGCGCTGAGGGAGCGGGCGCTGTCGGAGGGTCAGCGCTGAGGGAGCGGGCGCTGTCGGAGGGTCAGCGCTGAGGAAGCGGGCGCTGTCGGAGTGTCAGCGCTGAGGGAGCGGGCGCTGTCGGAGTGTCAGCGCTGAGGGAGCGGGCGCTGTCGTAGGGTCAGCGCTGAGGGAGCGGGCGCTGTCGGAGGGTCAGCGCTGAGGGAGCGGGCGCTGTCGGAGGGTCAGCGCTGAGGGAGCGGGCGCTGTCGGAGGGTCAGCGCTGAGGGAGCGGGCGCTGTCGGAGGGTCAGCGCTGAGGGAGCGGGCGCTGTCGGAGGGTCAGCGCTGAGGGAGCGGGCGCTGTCGGAGGGTCAGCGCTGAGGGAGCGGGCGCTGTCGGAGGGTCAGCGCTGAGGGAGCGGGCGCTGTCGGAGGGTCAGCGCTGAGGGAGCGGGCGCTGTCGGAGGGTCAGCGCTGAGGGAGCGGGCGCTGTCGGAGGGTCAGCGCTGAGGGAGCGGGCGCTGTCGGAGGGTCAGCGCTGAGGGAGCGGGCGCTGTCGGAGGGTCAGCGCTGAGGGAGCGGGCGCTGTCGGAGGGTCAGTGCTGAGGGAGTGGGCACTGTCGTAGGGTCAGTGCTGAGGGAGTGGGCACTGTCGGAGGGTCAGTGCTGAGGGAGCGGGCACTGTCGTAGGGTCAGTGCTGAGGGAGCGGGTGCTGTCGGAGGGTCAGTGCTGAGGGAGCGGGCGCTGTCGGAGGGTCAGCGCTGAGGGAGCGGGCGCTGTCGGAGGGTCAGCGCTGAGGGAGCGGGCGCTGTCGGAGGGTCAGCGCTGAGGGAGCGGGCGCTGTCGGAGGGTCAGCGCTGAGGGAGCGGGCGCTGTCGGAGGGTCAGCGCTGAGGGAGCGGGCGCTGTCGGAGGGTCAGCGCTGAGGGAGCGGGCGCTGTCGGAGGGTCAGCGCTGAGGGAGCGGGCGCTGTCGGAGGGTCAGCGCTGAGGGAGCGGGCGCTGTCGGAGGGTCAGTGCTGAGGGAGTGGGCACTGTCGTAGGGTCAGTGCTGAGGGAGAGGGCACTGTCGTAGGGTCAGTGCTGAGGGAGCGGGGCACTGTCGGAGGGTCAGTGCTGAGGGAGCGGGGCACTGTCGGAGGGTCAGTGCTGAGGGAGTGGGCACTGTCGTAGGGGCAGTGCTGAGGGAGAGGGCACTGTCGTAGGGTCAGTACTGAGGGAGTGGGCACTGTCGGAGGGTCAGTGCTGAGGGAGTGGGCACTGTCGTAGGGTCAGTGCTGAGGGAGCGGGTGCTGTCGGAGGGTCAGTGCTGAGGGAGCGGGCGCTGTCGGAGAGTCAGCGCTGAGGGAGCGGGCGCTGTCGGAGGGTCAGCGCTGAGGGAGCGGGCGCTGTCGGAGGGTCAGCGCTGAGGGAGCGGGCGCTGTCGGAGGGTCAGCGCTGAGGGAGCGGGCTCTGTCGGAGGGTCAGCGCTGAGGGAGCGGGCACTGTCGGAGGGTCAGCGCTGAGGGAGCGGGCACTGTCGGAGGGTCAGCGCTGAGGGAGCGGGTACTGTCGGAGGGTCAGCGCTGAGGGAGCGGGCTCTGTCGGAGGGTCAGCGCTGAGGGAGCGGGCGCTGTCGGAGGGTCAGCGCTGAGGGAGCGGGCGCTGTCGGAGGGTCACCGCTGAGGGAGCGGGCGCTGTCGGAGGGTCAGCGCTGAGGGAGCGGGCGCTGTCGGAGGGTCAGCGCTGAGGGAGCGGGCGCTGTCGGAGGGTCAGTGCTGAGGGAGCGGGCGCTGTCGGAGGGTCAGTGCTGAGGGAGCGGGCGCTGTCGTAGGGTCAGTGCTGAGGGAGAGGGCGCTGTCGTAGGGTCAGTGCTGAGGGAGAGGGCGCTGTCGGAGGGTCAGTGCTGAGGGAGTGGGCGCTGTCGTAGGGTCAGTGCTGAGGGAGCGGGCACTGTCGGAGGGTCAGTGCTGAGGGAGCGGGGCACTGTCGGAGGGTCAGTGCTGAGGGAGCGGGGCACTGTCGGAGGGTCAGTGCTGAGGGAGTGGGCACTGTCGTAGGGTCAGTGCTGAGGGAGAGGGCACTGTCGTAGGGTCAGTGCTGAGGGAGTGGGCACTGTCGGAGGGTCAGTGCTGAGGGAGCGGGCACTGTCGTAGGGTCAGTGCTGAGGGAGCGGGTGCTGTTGGAGGGTCAGTGCTGAGGGAGCGGGTGCTGTTGGAGGGTCAGTGCTGAGGGAGCGGGCGCTGTCGTAGGGTCAGTGCTGAGGGAGAGGGCACTGTCGTAGGGTCAGTGCTGAGGGAGAGGGCACTGTCGGACGGTCAGTGCTGAGGGAGCGGGGCACTGTCGGAGGGTCAGTGCTGAGGGAGTGGGCACTGTCGTAGGGTCAGTGCTGAGGGAGAGGGCACTGTCGTAGGGTCAGTGCTGAGGGAGCGGGCACTGTCGGAGGGTCAGTGCTGAGGGAGCGGGCACTGTCGTAGGGTCAGTGCTGAGGGAGCGGGTGCTGTTGGAGGGTCAGTGCTGAGGGAGCGGGCGCTGTCGGAGAGTCAGTGCTGAGGGAGCGGGCGCTGTCGGAGGGTCAGTGCTGAGGGAGCGGGCGCTGTCGGAGGGTCAGCGCTGAGGGAGCGGGCGCTGTCGGAGGGTCAGCGCTGAGGGAGCGGGCGCTGTCGGAGGGTCAGCGCTGAGGGAGCGGGCGCTGTCGGAGGGTCAGTGCTGCGGGAGCGGGCGCTGTCGTAGGGTCAGTGCTGAGGGAGAGGGCACTGTCGGAGGGTCAGTGCTGAGGGAGTGGGCACTGTCGTAGGGTCAGTGCTGAGGGAGCGGGCACTGTCGGAGGGTCAGTGCTGAGGGAGCGGGGCACTGTCGGAGGGTCAGTGCTGAGGGAGCGGGGCACTGTCGGAGGGTCAGTGCTGAGGGAGTGGGCACTGTCGTAGGGTCAGTGCTGAGGGAGAGGGCACTGTCGTAGGGTCAGTGCTGAGGGAGTGGGCACTGTCGGAGGGTCAGTGCTGAGGGAGCGGGCACTGTCGTAGGGTCAGTGCTGAGGGAGCGGGTGCTGTCGGAGGGTCAGTGCTGAGGGAGCGGGTGCTGTTGGAGGGTCAGTGCTGAGGGAGCGGGCGCTGTCGTAGGGTCAGTGCTGAGGGAGAGGGCACTGTCGTAGGGTCAGTGCTGAGGGAGAGGGCACTGTCGGAGGGTCAGTGCTGAGGGAGCGGGCGCTGTCGGAGGGTCAGTGCTGAGGGAGCGGGCGCTGTCGGAGGGTCAGTGCTGAGGGAGCGGGCGCTGTCGGAGGGTCAGCGCTGAGGGAGCGGGCGCTGTCGGAGGGTCAGCGCTGAGGGAGCGGGCGCTGTCGGAGGGTCAGCGCTGAGGGAGCGGGCGCTGTCGGAGGGTCAGCGCTGAGGGAGCGGGCGCTGTCGGAGGGTCAGCGCTGAGGGAGCGGGCGCTGTCGGAGGGTCAGCGCTGAGGGAGCGGGCGCTGTCGTAGGGTCAGCGCTGAGGGAGCGGGCGCTGTCGGAGGGTCAGTGCTGAGGGAGCGGGCGCTGTCGGAGGGTCAGCGCTGAGGGAGCGGGCGCTGTCGGAGGGTCAGCGCTGAGGGAGCGGGCGCTGTCGGAGGGTCAGCGCTGAGGGAGCGGGCGCTGTCGGAGGGTCAGCGCTGAGGGAGCGGGCGCTGTCGTAGGGTCAGCGGTGAGGGAGCGGGCGCTGTCGGAGGGTCAGTGCTGAGGGAGTGGGCGCTGTCGTAGGGTCAGTGCTGAGGGAGAGGGGCACTGTCGTAGGGTCAGTGCTGAGGGAGCGGGCGCTGTCGGAGGGTCAGTGCTGAGGGTGCGGGCGCTGTCGGAGGGTCAGTGCTGAGGGAGCGGGCGCTGTCGGAGGGTCAGTGCTGAGGGAGCGGGCGCTGTCGGAGGGTCAGCGCTGAGGGAGCGGGCGCTGTCGGAGGGTCAGCGCTGAGGGAGCGGGCGCTGTCGGAGGGTCAGCGCTGAGGGAGCGGGCGCTGTCGGAGGGTCAGCGCTGAGGGAGCGGGCGCTGTCGGAGGGTCAGCGCTGAGGGAGCGGGCGCTGTCGGAGGGTCAGCGCTGAGGGAGCGGGCGCTGTCGGAGGGTCAGCGCTGAGGGAGCGGGCGCTGTCGGAGGGTCAGCGCTGAGGGAGCGGGCGCTGTCGGAGGGTCAGCGCTGAGGGAGCGGGCGCTGTCGTAGGGTCAGCGCTGAGGGAGCGGGCGCTGTCGGAGGGTCAGCGCTGAGGGAGCGGGCGCTGTCGTAGGGTCAGCGCTGAGGGAGCGGGCGCTGTCGGAGGGTCAGCGCTGAGGGAGCGGGCGCTGTCGGAGGGTCAGCGCTGAGGGAGCGGGCGCTGTCGGAGGGTCAGCGCTGAGGGAGCGGGCGCTGTCGGAGGGTCAGCGCTGAGGGAGCGGGCGCTGTCGGAGGGTCAGCGCTGAGGGAGCGGGCGCTGTCGGAGGGTCAGCGCTGAGGGAGCGGGCGCTGTCGGAGGGTCAGCGCTGAGGGAGCGGGCGCTGTCGGAGGGTCAGCGCTGAGGGAGCGGGCGCTGTCGGAGGGTCAGCGCTGAGGGAGCGGGCGCTGTCGGAGGGTCAGCGCTGAGGGAGCGGGCGCTGTCGGAGGGTCAGCGCTGAGGGAGCGGGCGCTGTCGGAGGGTCAGCGCTGAGGGAGCGGGCGCTGTCGGAGGGTCAGCGCTGAGGGAGCGGGCGCTGTCGGAGGGTCAGCGCTGAGGGAGCGGGCGCTGTCGGAGGGTCAGTGCTGAGGGAGTGGGCACTGTCGTAGGGTCAGTGCTGAGGGAGAGGGCACTGTCGTAGGGTCAGTGCTGAGGGAGCGGGGCACTGTCGGAGGGTCAGTGCTGAGGGAGCGGGGCACTGTCGGAGGGTCAGTGCTGAGGGAGTGGGCACTGTCGTAGGGGCAGTGCTGAGGGAGAGGGCACTGTCGTAGGGTCAGTACTGAGGGAGTGGGCACTGTCGGAGGGTCAGTGCTGAGGGAGTGGGCACTGTCGTAGGGTCAGTGCTGAGGGAGCGGGTGCTGTCGGAGGGTCAGCGCTGAGGGAGCGGGCGCTGTCGGAGAGTCAGCGCTGAGGGAGCGGGCGCTGTCGGAGGGTCAGCGCTGAGGGAGCGGGCGCTGTCGGAGGGTCAGCGCTGAGGGAGCGGGCGCTGTCGGAGGGTCAGCGCTGAGGGAGCGGGCTCTGTCGGAGGGTCAGCGCTGAGGGAGCGGGCACTGTCGGAGGGTCAGCGCTGAGGGAGCGGGCACTGTCGGAGGGTCAGCGCTGAGGGAGCGGGTACTGTCGGAGGGTCAGCGCTGAGGGAGCGGGCTCTGTCGGAGGGTCAGCGCTGAGGGAGCGGGCGCTGTCGGAGGGTCAGCGCTGAGGGAGCGGGCGCTGTCGGAGGGTCACCGCTGAGGGAGCGGGCGCTGTCGGAGGGTCAGCGCTGAGGGAGCGGGCGCTGTCGGAGGGTCAGCGCTGAGGGAGCGGGCGCTGTCGGAGGGTCAGTGCTGAGGGAGCGGGCGCTGTCGGAGGGTCAGTGCTGAGGGAGCGGGCGCTGTCGTAGGGTCAGTGCTGAGGGAGAGGGCGCTGTCGTAGGGTCAGTGCTGAGGGAGAGGGCGCTGTCGGAGGGTCAGTGCTGAGGGAGTGGGCGCTGTCGTAGGGTCAGTGCTGAGGGAGCGGGCACTGTCGGAGGGTCAGTGCTGAGGGAGCGGGGCACTGTCGGAGGGTCAGTGCTGAGGGAGCGGGGCACTGTCGGAGGGTCAGTGCTGAGGGAGTGGGCACTGTCGTAGGGTCAGTGCTGAGGGAGAGGGCACTGTCGTAGGGTCAGTGCTGAGGGAGTGGGCACTGTCGGAGGGTCAGTGCTGAGGGAGCGGGCACTGTCGTAGGGTCAGTGCTGAGGGAGCGGGTGCTGTTGGAGGGTCAGTGCTGAGGGAGCGGGTGCTGTTGGAGGGTCAGTGCTGAGGGAGCGGGCGCTGTCGTAGGGTCAGTGCTGAGGGAGAGGGCACTGTCGTAGGGTCAGTGCTGAGGGAGAGGGCACTGTCGGACGGTCAGTGCTGAGGGAGCGGGGCACTGTCGGAGGGTCAGTGCTGAGGGAGTGGGCACTGTCGTAGGGTCAGTGCTGAGGGAGAGGGCACTGTCGTAGGGTCAGTGCTGAGGGAGCGGGCACTGTCGGAGGGTCAGTGCTGAGGGAGCGGGCACTGTCGTAGGGTCAGTGCTGAGGGAGCGGGTGCTGTTGGAGGGTCAGTGCTGAGGGAGCGGGCGCTGTCGGAGAGTCAGTGCTGAGGGAGCGGGCGCTGTCGGAGGGTCAGTGCTGAGGGAGCGGGCGCTGTCGGAGGGTCAGCGCTGAGGGAGCGGGCGCTGTCGGAGGGTCAGCGCTGAGGGAGCGGGCGCTGTCGGAGGGTCAGCGCTGAGGGAGCGGGCGCTGTCGGAGGGTCAGTGCTGCGGGAGCGGGCGCTGTCGTAGGGTCAGTGCTGAGGGAGAGGGCACTGTCGGAGGGTCAGTGCTGAGGGAGTGGGCACTGTCGTAGGGTCAGTGCTGAGGGAGCGGGCACTGTCGGAGGGTCAGTGCTGAGGGAGCGGGGCACTGTCGGAGGGTCAGTGCTGAGGGAGCGGGGCACTGTCGGAGGGTCAGTGCTGAGGGAGTGGGCACTGTCGTAGGGTCAGTGCTGAGGGAGAGGGCACTGTCGTAGGGTCAGTGCTGAGGGAGTGGGCACTGTCGGAGGGTCAGTGCTGAGGGAGCGGGCACTGTCGTAGGGTCAGTGCTGAGGGAGCGGGTGCTGTCGGAGGGTCAGTGCTGAGGGAGCGGGTGCTGTTGGAGGGTCAGTGCTGAGGGAGCGGGCGCTGTCGTAGGGTCAGTGCTGAGGGAGAGGGCACTGTCGTAGGGTCAGTGCTGAGGGAGAGGGCGCTGTCGGAGGGTCAGTGCTGAGGGAGCGGGCCACTGTCGGAGGGTCAGTGCTGAGGGAGCGGGGCACTGTCGGAGGGTCAGTGCTGAGGGAGTGGGCACTGTCGTAGGGTCAGTGCTGAGGGAGAGGGCACTGTCGTAGGGTCAGTGCTGAGGGAGTGGGCACTGTCGGAGGGTCAGTGCTGAGGGAGCGGGCACTGTCGTAGGGTCAGTGCTGAGGGAGCGGGTGCTGTTGGAGGGTCAGTGCTGAGGGAGCGGGTGCTGTTGGAGGGTCAGTGCTGAGGGAGCGGGCGCTGTCGTAGGGTCAGTGCTGAGGGAGAGGGCACTGTCGTAGGGTCAGTGCTGAGGGAGAGGGCACTGTCGGACGGTCAGTGCTGAGGGAGCGGGGCACTGTCGGAGGGTCAGTGCTGAGGGAGTGGGCACTGTCGTAGGGTCAGTGCTGAGGGAGAGGGCACTGTCGTAGGGTCAGTGCTGAGGGAGCGGGCACTGTCGGAGGGTCAGTGCTGAGGGAGCGGGCACTGTCGTAGGGTCAGTGCTGAGGGAGCGGGTGCTGTTGGAGGGTCAGTGCTGAGGGAGCGGGCGCTGTCGGAGAGTCAGTGCTGAGGGAGCGGGCGCTGTCGGAGGGTCAGTGCTGAGGGAGCGGGCGCTGTCGGAGGGTCAGCGCTGAGGGAGCGGGCGCTGTCGGAGGGTCAGCGCTGAGGGAGCGGGCGCTGTCGGAGGGTCAGCGCTGAGGGAGCGGGCGCTGTCGGAGGGTCAGTGCTGCGGGAGCGGGCGCTGTCGTAGGGTCAGTGCTGAGGGAGAGGGCACTGTCGGAGGGTCAGTGCTGAGGGAGTGGGCACTGTCGTAGGGTCAGTGCTGAGGGAGCGGGCACTGTCGGAGGGTCAGTGCTGAGGGAGCGGGGCACTGTCGGAGGGTCAGTGCTGAGGGAGCGGGGCACTGTCGGAGGGTCAGTGCTGAGGGAGTGGGCACTGTCGTAGGGTCAGTGCTGAGGGAGAGGGCACTGTCGTAGGGTCAGTGCTGAGGGAGTGGGCACTGTCGGAGGGTCAGTGCTGAGGGAGCGGGCACTGTCGTAGGGTCAGTGCTGAGGGAGCGGGTGCTGTCGGAGGGTCAGTGCTGAGGGAGCGGGTGCTGTTGGAGGGTCAGTGCTGAGGGAGCGGGCGCTGTCGTAGGGTCAGTGCTGAGGGAGAGGGCACTGTCGTAGGGTCAGTGCTGAGGGAGAGGGCGCTGTCGGAGGGTCAGTGCTGAGGGAGCGGGCGCTGTCGGAGGGTCAGTGCTGAGGGAGCGGGCGCTGTCGGAGGGTCAGTGCTGAGGGAGCGGGCGCTGTCGGAGGGTCAGCGCTGAGGGAGCGGGCGCTGTCGGAGGGTCAGCGCTGAGGGAGCGGGCGCTGTCGGAGGGACAGCGCTGAGGGAGCGGGCGCTGTCGGAGGGTCAGCGCTGAGGGAGCGGGCGCTGTCGGAGGGTCAGCGCTGAGGGAGCGGGCGCTGTCGTAGGGTCAGCGCTGAGGGAGCGGGCGCTGTCGGAGGGTCAGCGCTGAGGGAGCGGGCGCTGTCGGAGGGTCAGCGCTGAGGGAGCGGGCGCTGTCGTAGGGTCAGCGCTGAGGGAGCGGGCGCTGTCGGAGGGTCAGTGCTGAGGGAGTGGGCGCTGTCGTAGGGTCAGTGCTGAGGGAGAGGGGCACTGTCGTAGGGTCAGTGCTGAGGGAGTGGGCACTGTCGGAGGGTCAGTGCTGAGGGAGCGGGCACTGTCGTAGGGTCAGTGCTGAGGGAGCGGGTGCTGTCGGAGGGTCAGTGCTGAGGGTGCGGGCGCTGTCGGAGGGTCAGTGCTGAGGGAGCGGGCGCTGTCGGAGGGTCAGCGCTGAGGGAGCGGGCGCTGTCGGAGGGTCAGCGCTGAGGGAGCGGGCGCTGTCGGAGGGTCAGCGCTGAGGGAGCGGGCGCTGTCGGAGGGTCAGCGCTGAGGGAGCGGGCGCTGTCGGAGGGTCAGCGCTGAGGGAGCGGGCGCTGTCGGAGGGTCAGCGCTGAGGGAGCGGGCGCTGTCGGAGGGTCAGCGCTGAGGGAGCGGGCGCTGTCGGAGGGTCAGCGCTGAGGGAGCGGGCGCTGTCGGAGGGTCAGCGCTGAGGGAGCGGGCGCTGTCGGAGGGTCAGCGCTGAGGGAGCGGGCGCTGTCGTAGGGTCAGCGCTGAGGGAGCGGGCGCTGTCGGAGGGTCAGCGCTGAGGGAGCGGGCGCTGTCGGAGGGTCAGCGCTGAGGGAGCGGGCGCTGTCGGAGGGTCAGCGCTGAGGGAGCGGGCGCTGTCGGAGGGTCAGCGCTGAGGGAGCGGGCGCTGTCGGAGGGTCAGCGCTGAGGGAGCGGGCGCTGTCGGAGGGTCAGCGCTGAGGGAGCGGGCGCTGTCGGAGGGTCAGCGCTGAGGGAGCGGGCGCTGTCGGAGGGTCAGCGCTGAGGGAGCGGGCGCTGTCGGAGGGTCAGCGCTGAGGGAGCGGGCGCTGTCGGAGGGTCAGCGCTGAGGGAGCGGGCGCTGTCGTAGGGTCAGCGCTGAGGGAGCGGGCGCTGTCGGAGGGTCAGCGCTGAGGGAGCGGGCGCTGTCGGAGGGTCAGCGCTGAGGGAGCGGGCGCTGTCGGAGGGTCAGCGCTGAGGGAGCGGGCGCTGTCGGAGGGTCAGCGCTGAGGGAGCGGGCGCTGTCGGAGGGTCAGCGCTGAGGGAGCGGGCGCTGTCGGAGTGTCAGCGCTGAGGGAGCGGGCGCTGTCGGAGTGTCAGCGCTGAGGGAGCGGGCGCTGTCGGAGGGTCAGCGCTGAGGGAGCGGGCGCTGTCGGAGGGTCAGCGCTGAGGGAGCGGGCGCTGTCGTAGGGTCAGCGCTGAGGGAGCGGGCGCTGTCGGAGGGTCAGCGCTGAGGGAGCGGGCGCTGTCGGAGGGTCAGCGCTGAGGGAGCGGGCGCTGTCGGAGGGTCAGCGCTGAGGGAGCGGGCGCTGTCGGAGGGTCAGCGCTGAGGGAGCGGGCGCTGTCGGAGGGTCAGCGCTGAGGGAGCGGGCGCTGTCGTAGGGTCAGCGCTGAGGGAGCGGGCGCTGTCGGAGGGTCAGCGCTGAGGGAGCGGGCGCTGTCGGAGGGTCAGCGCTGAGGGAGCGGGCGCTGTCGGAGGGTCAGCGCTGAGGGAGCGGGCGCTGTCGGAGGGTCAGCGCTGAGGGAGCGGGCGCTGTCGGAGGGTCAGCGCTGAGGGAGCGGGCGCTGTCGGAGGGTCAGTGCTGAGGGAGTGGGCGCTGTCGTAGGGTCAGTGCTGAGGGAGAGGGCACTGTCGTAGGGTCAGTGCTGAGGGAGCGGGGCACTGTCGGAGGGTCAGTGCTGAGGGAGCGGGGCACTGTCGGAGGGTCAGTGCTGAGGGAGTGGGCACTGTCGTAGGGTCAGTGCTGAGGGAGAGGGCACTGTCGTAGGGTCAGTGCTGAGGGAGTGGGCACTGTCGGAGGGTCAGTGCTGAGGGAGCGGGCACTGTCGTAGGGTCAGCGCTGAGGGAGCGGGCGCTGTCGGAGGGTCAGTGCTGAGGGAGTGGGCGCTGTCGTAGGGTCAGTGCTGAGGGAGAGGGGCACTGTCGTAGGGTCAGTGCTGAGGGAGTGGGCACTGTCGGAGGGTCAGCGCTGAGGGAGCGGGCGCTGTCGGAGGGTCAGCGCTGAGGGAGCGGGCGCTGTCGGAGGGTCAGCGCTGAGGGAGCGGGCGCTGTCGGAGGGTCAGCGCTGAGGGAGCGGGCGCTGTCGGAGGGTCAGCGCTGAGGGAGCGGGCGCTGTCGGAGGGTCAGCGCTGAGGGAGCGGGCGCTGTCGGAGGGTCAGCGCTGAGGGAGCGGGCGCTGTCGGAGTGTCAGCGCTGAGGGAGCGGGCGCTGTCGGAGGGTCAGCGCTGAGGGAGCGGGCGCTGTCGGAGGGTCAGCGCTGAGGGAGCGGGCGCTGTCGGAGGGTCAGCGCTGAGGGAGCGGGCGCTGTCGTAGGGTCAGCGCTGAGGGAGCGGGCGCTGTCGGAGGGTCAGCGCTGAGGGAGCGGGCGCTGTCGGAGGGTCAGCGCTGAGGGAGCGGGCGCTGTCGGAGGGTCAGCGCTGAGGGAGCGGGCGCTGTCGGAGGGTCAGCGCTGAGGGAGCGGGCGCTGTCGGAGGGTCAGCGCTGAGGGAGCGGGCGCTGTCGTAGGGTCAGCGCTGAGGGAGCGGGCGCTGTCGGAGGGTCAGCGCTGAGGGAGCGGGCGCTGTCGGAGGGTCAGCGCTGAGGGAGCGGGCGCTGTCGGAGGGTCAGCGCTGAGGGAGCGGGCGCTGTCGGAGGGTCAGCGCTGAGGGAGCGGGCGCTGTCGGAGGGTCAGCGCTGAGGGAGCGGGCGCTGTCGGAGGGTCAGTGCTGAGGGAGTGGGCGCTGTCGTAGGGTCAGTGCTGAGGGAGAGGGCACTGTCGTAGGGTCAGTGCTGAGGGAGCGGGGCACTGTCGGAGGGTCAGTGCTGAGGGAGCGGGGCACTGTCGGAGGGTCAGTGCTGAGGGAGTGGGCACTGTCGTAGGGTCAGTGCTGAGGGAGAGGGCACTGTCGTAGGGTCAGTGCTGAGGGAGTGGGCACTGTCGGAGGGTCAGTGCTGAGGGAGCGGGCACTGTCGTAGGGTCAGCGCTGAGGGAGCGGGCGCTGTCGGAGGGTCAGTGCTGAGGGAGTGGGCGCTGTCGTAGGGTCAGTGCTGAGGGAGAGGGGCACTGTCGTAGGGTCAGTGCTGAGGGAGTGGGCACTGTCGGAGGGTCAGTGCTGAGGGAGCGGGCACTGTCGTAGGGTCAGTGCTGAGGGAGCGGGTGCTGTCGGAGGGTCAGTGCTGAGGGTGCGGGCGCTGTCGGAGGGTCAGTGCTGAGGGAGCGGGCGCTGTCGGAGGGTCAGCGCTGAGGGAGCGGGCGCTGTCGGAGGGTCAGCGCTGAGGGAGCGGGCGCTGTCGGAGGGTCAGCGCTGAGGGAGCGGGCGCTGTCGGAGGGTCAGCGCTGAGGGAGCGGGCGCTGTCGGAGGGTCAGCGCTGAGGGAGCGGGCGCTGTCGGAGGGTCAGCGCTGAGGGAGCGGGCGCTGTCGGAGGGTCAGCGCTGAGGGAGCGGGCGCTGTCGGAGGGTCAGCGCTGAGGGAGCGGGCGCTGTCGGAGGGTCAGCGCTGAGGGAGCGGGCGCTGTCGTAGGGTCAGCGCTGAGGGAGCGGGCGCTGTCGGAGGGTCAGCGCTGAGGGAGCGGGCGCTGTCGGAGGGTCAGCGCTGAGGGAGCGGGCGCTGTCGGAGGGTCAGCGCTGAGGGAGCGGGCGCTGTCGGAGGGTCAGCGCTGAGGGAGCGGGCGCTGTCGGAGGGTCAGCGCTGAGGGAGCGGGCGCTGTCGGAGGGTCAGCGCTGAGGGAGCGGGCGCTGTCGGAGGGTCAGCGCTGAGGGAGCGGGCGCTGTCGGAGGGTCAGCGCTGAGGGAGCGGGCGCTGTCGGAGGGTCAGCGCTGAGGGAGCGGGCGCTGTCGGAGGGTCAGCGCTGAGGGAGCGGGCGCTGTCGGAGGGTCAGCGCTGAGGGAGCGGGCGCTGTCGGAGGGTCAGCGCTGAGGGAGCGGGCGCTGTCGGAGGGTCAGCGCTGAGGGAGCGGGCGCTGTCGGAGGGTCAGCGCTGAGGGAGCGGGCGCTGTCGGAGGGTCAGCGCTGAGGGAGCGGGCGCTGTCGGAGGGTCAGCGCTGAGGGAGCGGGCGCTGTCGGAGGGTCAGCGCTGAGGGAGCGGGCGCTGTCGGAGGGTCAGCGCTGAGGGAGCGGGCGCTGTCGGAGGGTCAGCGCTGAGGGAGCGGGCGCTGTCGGAGGGTCAGCGCTGAGGGAGCGGGCGCTGTCGGAGGGTCAGCGCTGAGGGAGCGGGCGCTGTCGGAGTGTCAGCGCTGAGGGAGCGGGCGCTGTCGGAGTGTCAGCGCTGAGGGAGCGGGCGCTGTCGGAGGGTCAGCGCTGAGGGAGCGGGCGCTGTCGTAGGGTCAGCGCTGAGGGAGCGGGCGCTGTCGGAGGGTCAGCGCTGAGGGAGCGGGCGCTGTCGGAGGGTCAGCGCTGAGGGAGCGGGCGCTGTCGGAGGGTCAGCGCTGAGGGAGCGGGCGCTGTCGGAGGGTCAGCGCTGAGGGAGCGGGCGCTGTCGGAGGGTCAGCGCTGAGGGAGCGGGCGCTGTCGGAGGGTCAGCGCTGAGGGAGCGGGCGCTGTCGTAGGGTCAGCGCTGAGGGAGCGGGCGCTGTCGGAGGGTCAGCGCTGAGGGAGCGGGCGCTGTCGGAGGGTCAGCGCTGAGGGAGCGGGCGCTGTCGGAGGGTCAGCGCTGAGGGAGCGGGCGCTGTCGGAGGGTCAGCGCTGAGGGAGCGGGCGCTGTCGGAGGGTCAGCGCTGAGGGAGCGGGCGCTGTCGGAGGGTCAGTGCTGAGGGAGTGGGCGCTGTCGTAGGGTCAGTGCTGAGGGAGAGGGCACTGTCGTAGGGTCAGTGCTGAGGGAGCGGGGCACTGTCGGAGGGTCAGTGCTGAGGGAGCGGGGCACTGTCGGAGGGTCAGTGCTGAGGGAGTGGGCACTGTCGTAGGGTCAGTGCTGAGGGAGAGGGCACTGTCGTAGGGTCAGTGCTGAGGGAGCGGGCACTGTCGTAGGGTCAGTGCTGAGGGAGCGGGCGCTGTCGGAGGGTCAGTGCTGAGGGAGCGGGCGCTGTCGTAGGGTCAGTGCTGAGGGAGCGGGTGCTGTCGGAGGGTCAGTGCTGAGGGTGCGGGCGCTGTCGGAGGGTCAGTGCTGAGGGAGCGGGCGCTGTCGTAGGGTCAGTGCTGAGGGAGCGGGGCACTGTCGGAGGGTCAGTGCTGAGGGAGCGGGGCACTGTCGGAGGGTCAGTGCTGAGGGAGCGGGCACTGTCGTAGGGTCAGTGCTGAGGGAGTGGGCGCTGTCGGAGGGTCAGCGCTGAGGGAGCGGGCGCTGTCGGAGGGTCAGCGCTGAGGGAGCGGGCGCTGTCGGAGGGTCAGCGCTGAGGGAGCGGGCTCTGTCGGAGGGTCAGCGCTGAGGGAGCGGGCGCTGTCGGAGGGTCAGCGCTGAGGGAGCGGGCGCTGTCGGAGGGTCAGCGCTGAGGGAGCGGGCTCTGTCGGAGGGTCAGCGCTGAGGGAGCGGGCGCTGTCGGAGGGTCAGCGCTGAGGGAGCGGGCGCTGTCGGAGGGTCAGCGCTGAGGGAGCGGGCGCTGTCGGAGGGTCAGCGCTGAGGGAGCGGGCGCTGTCGGAGGGTCAGCGCTGAGGGAGCGGGCGCTGTCGGAGGGTCAGCGCTGAGGGAGCGGGCGCTGTCGGAGGGTCAGCGCTGAGGGTGCGGGCGCTGTCGGAGGGTCAGCGCTGAGGGAGCGGGCGCTGTCGGAGGGTCAGCGCTGAGGGAGCGGGCGCTGTCGGAGGGTCAGCGCTGAGGGAGCGGGCGCTGTCGGAGGGTCAGCGCTGAGGGAGCGGGCGCTGTCGGAGGGTCAGCGCTGAGGGAGCGGGCGCTGTCGGAGGGTCAGCGCTGAGGGAGCGGGCGCTGTCGGAGGGTCAGCGCTGAGGGAGCGGGCGCTGTCGGAGGGTCAGCGCTGAGGGAGCGGGCGCTGTCGGAGGGTCAGCGCTGAGGGAGCGGGCGCTGTCGGAGGGTCAGCGCTGAGGGAGCGGGCGCTGTCGGAGGGTCAGCGCTGAGGGAGCGGGCGCAGTCGTAGGGTCAGCGCTGAGGGAGCGGGCGCTGTCGGAGGGTCAGCGCTGAGGGAGCGGGCGCTGTCGGAGTGTCAGCGCTGAGGGAGCGGGCGCTGTCGGAGTGTCAGCGCTGAGGGAGCGGGCGCTGTCGGAGGGTCAGCGCTGAGGGAGCGGGCGCTGTCGGAGGGTCAGCGCTGAGGGAGCGGGCGCTGTCGGAGGGTCAGCGCTGAGGGAGCGGGCGCTGTCGGAGGGTCAGCGCTGAGGGAGCGGGCGCTGTCGGAGGGTCAGCGCTGAGGGAGCGGGCGCTGTCGGAGGGTCAGCGCTGAGGGAGCGGGCGCTGTCGGAGGGTCAGCGCTGAGGGAGCGGGCGCTGTCGGAGGGTCAGCGCTGAGGGAGCGGGCTCTGTCGGAGGGTCAGCGCTGAGGGAGCGGGCGCTGTCGGAGGGTCAGCGCTGAGGGAGCGGGCGCTGTCGGAGGGTCAGCGCTGAGGGAGCGGGCTCTGTCGGAGGGTCAGCGCTGAGGGAGCGGGCGCTGTCGGAGGGTCAGCGCTGAGGGAGCGGGCGCTGTCGGAGGGTCAGCGCTGAGGGAGCGGGCGCTGTCGGAGTGTCAGCGCTGAGGGAGCGGGCGCTGTCGGAGGGTCAGCGCTGAGGGAGCGGGCGCTGTCGGAGGGTCAGCGCTGAGGGAGCGGGCGCTGTCGGAGGGTCAGCGCTGAGGGTGCGGGCGCTGTCGGAGGGTCAGCGCTGAGGGAGCGGGCGCTGTCGGAGGGTCAGCGCTGAGGGAGCGGGCGCTGTCGGAGGGTCAGCGCTGAGGGAGCGGGCGCTGTCGGAGGGTCAGCGCTGAGGGAGCGGGCGCTGTCGGAGGGTCAGCGCTGAGGGAGCGGGCGCTGTCGGAGGGTCAGCGCTGAGGGAGCGGGCGCTGTCGGAGGGTCAGCGCTGAGGGAGCGGGCGCTGTCGGAGGGTCAGCGCTGAGGGAGCGGGCGCTGTCGGAGGGTCAGCGCTGAGGGAGCGGGCGCTGTCGGAGGTCAGCGCTGAGGGAGCGGGCGCTGTCGGAGGGTCAGCGCTGAGGGAGCGGGCGCAGTCGTAGGGTCAGCGCTGAGGGAGCGGGCGCTGTCGGAGGGTCAGCGCTGAGGGAGCGGGCGCTGTCGGAGGGTCAGCGCTGAGGGAGCGGGCGCTGTCGGAGGGTCAGCGCTGAGGGAGCGGGCGCTGTCGGAGGGTCAGCGCTGAGGGAGCGGGCGCTGTCGGAGGGTCAGCGCTGAGGGAGCGGGCGCTGTCGGAGGGTCAGCGCTGAGGGAGCGGGCGCTGTCGGAGGGTCAGCGCTGAGGGAGCGGGCGCTGTCGGAGGGTCAGCGCTGAGGGAGCGGGCTCTGTCGGAGGGTCAGCGCTGAGGGAGCGGGCGCTGTCGGAGGGTCAGCGCTGAGGGAGCGGGCGCTGTCGGAGGGTCAGCGCTGAGGGAGCGGGCGCTGTCGGAGGGTCAGCGCTGAGGGAGCGGGCTCTGTCGGAGGGTCAGCGCTGAGGGAGCGGGCGCTGTCGGAGGGTCAGCGCTGAGGGAGCGGGCGCTGTCGGAGGGTCAGCGCTGAGGGAGCGGGCGCTGTCGGAGGGTCAGCGCTGAGGGAGCGGGCGCTGTCGGAGGGTCAGCGCTGAGGGAGCGGGCGCTGTCGGAGGGTCAGCGCTGAGGGAGCGGGCGCTGTCGGAGGGTCAGCGCTGAGGGAGCGGGCGCTGTCGGAGGGTCAGCGCTGAGGGAGCGGGCGCTGTCGGAGGGTCAGCGCTGAGGGAGCGGGCGCTGTCGGAGGGTCAGCGCTGAGGGAGCGGGCGCTGTCGGAGGGTCAGCGCTGAGGGAGCGGGCGCTGTCGGAGGGTCAGCGCTGAGGGAGCGGGCGCTGTCGGAGGGTCAGCGCTGAGGGAGCGGGCGCTGTCGGAGGGTCAGCGCTGAGGGAGCGGGCGCTGTCGGAGGGGTCAGCGCTGAGGGAGCGGGCGCTGTCGGAGGGTCAGCGCTGAGGGAGCGGGCGCTGTCGTAGGGTCAGCGCTGAGGGAGCGGGCGCTGTCGGAGGGTCAGCGCTGAGGGAGCGGGCGCTGTCGGAGGGTCAGCGCTGAGGGAGCGGGCGCTGTCGGAGGGTCAGCGCTGAGGGAGCGGGCGCTGTCGGAGGGTCAGCGCTGAGGGAGCGGGCTCTGTCGGAGGGTCAGCGCTGAGGGAGCGGGCGCTGTCGGAGGGTCAGCGCTGAGGGAGCGGGCGCTGTCGGAGGGTCAGCGCTGAGGGAGCGGGCGCTGTCGGAGGGTCAGCGCTGAGGGAGCGGGCTCTGTCGGAGGGTCAGCGCTGAGGGAGCGGGCGCTGTCGGAGGGTCAGCGCTGAGGGAGCGGGCGCTGTCGGAGGGTCAGCGCTGAGGGAGCGGGCGCTGTCGGAGGGTCAGCGCTGAGGGAGCGGGCGCTGTCGGAGGGTCAGCGCTGAGGGAGCGGGCGCTGTCGGAGGGTCAGCGCTGCGGGAGCGGGCGCTGTCGGAGGGTCAGCGCTGAGGGAGCGGGCGCTGTCGGAGGGTCAGCGCTGAGGGAGCGGGCGCTGTCGGAGGGTCAGCGCTGAGGGAGCGGGCGCTGTCGGAGGGTCAGCGCTGAGGGAGCGGGCGCTGTCGGAGGGTCAGCGCTGAGGGAGCGGGCGCTGTCGGAGGGTCAGCGCTGAGGGAGCGGGCGCTGTCGGAGGGTCAGCGCTGAGGGAGCGGGCGCTGTCGGAGGGTCAGCGCTGAGGGAGCGGGCGCTGTCGTAGGGTCAGCGCTGAGGGAGCGGGCGCTGTCGGAGGGTCAGCGCTGAGGGAGCGGGCGCTGTCGGAGGGTCAGCGCTGAGGGAGCGGGCTCTGTCGGAGGGTCAGCGCTGAGGGAGCGGGCGCTGTCGGAGGGTCAGCGCTGAGGGAGCGGGCGCTGTCGGAGGGTCAGCGCTGAGGGAGCGGGCGCTGTCGGAGGGTCAGCGCTGAGGGAGCGGGCTCTGTCGGAGGGTCAGCGCTGAGGGAGCGGGCGCTGTCGGAGGGTCAGCGCTGAGGGAGCGGGCGCTGTCGGAGGGTCAGCGCTGAGGGAGCGGGCTCTGTCGGAGGGTCAGCGCTGAGGGAGCGGGCGCTGTCGGAGGGTCAGCGCTGAGGGAGCGGGCGCTGTCGGAGGGTCAGCGCTGAGGGAGCGGGCGCTGTCGGAGGGTCAGCGCTGAGGGAGCGGGCGCTGTCGGAGGGTCAGCGCTGAGGGAGCGGGCGCTGTCGGAGGGTCAGCGCTGAGGGAGCGGGCGCTGTCGGAGGGTCAGCGCTGAGGGAGCGGGCGCTGTCGGAGGGTCAGCGCTGAGGGAGCGGGCGCTGTCGGAGGGTCAGCGCTGAGGGAGCGGGCGCTGTCGGAGGGTCAGCGCTGAGGGAGCGGGCGCTGTCGGAGGGTCAGCGCTGAGGGAGCGGGCGCTGTCGGAGGGTCAGCGCTGAGGGAGGGGCGGGCGGGGGCTGTCGGAGGGTCAGCGCTGAGGGAGCGGGCGCTGTCGGAGGGTCAGCGCTGAGGGAGCGGGCGCTGTCGGAGGGTCAGCGCTGAGGGAGCGGGCGCTGTCGGAGGGTCAGCGCTGAGGGAGCGGGCGCTGTCGGAGGGTCAGCGCTGAGGGAGCGGGCGCTGTCGGAGGGTCAGCGCTGAGGGAGCGGGCGCTGTCGGAGGGTCAGCGCTGAGGGAGCGGGCGCTGTCGGAGGGTCAGCGCTGAGGGAGCGGGCGCTGTCGGAGGGTCAGCGCTGAGGGAGCGGGCGCTGTCGGAGGGTCAGCGCTGAGGGAGCGGGGCGCTGTCGGAGGGTCAGTGCTGAGGGAGTGGGCGCTGTCGTAGGGTCAGTGCTGAGGGAGAGGGCACTGTCGTAGGGTCAGTGCTGAGGGAGCGGGGCACTGTCGGAGGGTCAGTGCTGAGGGAGCGGGGCACTGTCGGAGGGTCAGTGCTGACGGAGTGGGCACTGTCGTAGGGTCAGTGCTGAGGGAGAGGGCACTGTCGTAGGGTCAGTGCTGAGGGAGTGGGCACTGTCGGAGGGTCAGTGCTGAGGGAGCGGGCGCTGTCGTAGCGTCAGTGCTGAGGGAGCGGGTGCTGTTGGAGGGTCAGTGCTGAGGGAGCGGGCGCTGTCGGAGAGTCAGTGCTGAGGGAGCGGGCGCTGTCGGAGGGTCAGTGCTGAGGGAGCGGGCGCTGTCGGAGGGTCAGCGCTGAGGGAGCGGGCGCTGTCGGAGGGTCAACGCTGAGGGAGCGGGCGCTGTCGGAGGGTCAGCGCTGAGGAGCGGGCTCTGTCGGAGGGTCAGCGCTGAGGGAGCGGGCGCTGTCGGAGGGTCAGCGCTGAGGGAGCGGGCGCTGTCGGAGGGTCAGCGCTGAGGGAGCGGGCGCTGTCGGAGGGTCAGCGCTGAGGGAGCGGGCGCTGTCGGAGGGTCAGTGCTGAGGGAGCGGGCGCTGTCGGAGGGTCAGCGCTGAGGGAGCGGGCGCTGTCGGAGGGTCAACGCTGAGGGAGCGGGCGCTGTCGGAGGGTCAGCGCTGAGGGAGCGGGCTCTGTCGGAGGGTCAGCGCTGAGGGAGCGGGCGCTGTCGGAGGGTCAGCGCTGAGGGAGCGGGCGCTGTCGGAGGGTCAGCGCTGAGGGAGCGGGCGCTGTCGGAGGGTCAGCGCTGAGGGAGCGGGCGCTGTCGGAGGGTCAGTGCTGAGGGAGCGGGCGCTGTCGGAGGGTCAGTGCTGAGGGAGCGGGCGCTGTCGTAGGGTCAGTGCTGAGGGAGAGGGCGCTGTCTTAGGGTCAGTGCTGAGGGAGAGGGCACTGTCGGAGGGTCAGTGCTGAGGGAGTGGGCACTGTCGTAGGGTCAGTGCTGAGGGAGCGGGCACTGTCGGAGGGTCGGAGCGGGGCACTGTCGGAGGGTCAGTGCTGAGGGAGCGGGGCACTGTCGGAGGGTCAGTGCTGAGGGAGTGGGCACTGTCGTAGGGTCAGTGCTGAGGGAGAGGGCACTGTCGTAGGGTCAGTGCTGAGGGAGTGGGCACTGTCGGAGGGTCAGTGCTGAGGGAGCGGGCACTGTCGTAGGGTCAGTGCTGAGGGAGCGGGTGCTGTTGGAGGGTCAGTGCTGAGGGAGCGGGTGCTGTTGGAGGGTCAGTGCTGAGGGAGCGGGCGCTGTCGTAGGGTCAGTGCTGAGGGAGAGGGCACTGTCGTAGGGTCAGTGCTGAGGGAGAGGGCACTGTCGGACGGTCAGTGCTGAGGGAGCGGGGCACTGTCGGAGGGTCAGTGCTGAGGGAGTGGGCACTGTCGTAGGGTCAGTGCTGAGGGAGAGGGCACTGTCGTAGGGTCAGTGCTGAGGGAGCGGGCACTGTCGGAGGGTCAGTGCTGAGGGAGCGGGCACTGTCGTAGGGTCAGTGCTGAGGGAGCGGGTGCTGTTGGAGGGTCAGTGCTGAGGGAGCGGGCACTGTCGGAGAGTCAGTGCTGAGGGAGCGGGCGCTGTCGGAGGGTCAGTGCTGAGGGAGCGGGCGCTGTCGGAGGGTCAGCGCTGAGGGAGCGGGCGCTGTCGGAGGGTCAGCGCTGAGGGAGCGGGCGCTGTCGGAGGGTCAGTGCTGCGGGAGCGGGCGCTGTCGTAGGGTCAGTGCTGAGGGAGAGGGCACTGTCGGAGGGTCAGTGCTGAGGGAGTGGGCACTGTCGTAGGGTCAGCGCTGAGGGAGCGGGCGCTGTCGGAGGGTCAGTGCTGAGGGAGCGGGGCACTGTCGGAGGGTCAGTGCTGAGGGAGCGGGCGCTGTCGGAGGGTCAGCGCTGAGGGAGCGGGCGCTGTCGGAGGGTCAGCGCTGAGGGAGCGGGCGCTGTCGGAGGGTCAGCGCTGAGGGAGCGGGCGCTGTCGGAGGGTCAGCGCTGAGGGAGCGGGCGCTGTCGGAGGGTCAGCGCTGAGGGAGCGGGCGCTGTCGGAGGGTCAGCGCTGAGGGAGCGGGCGCTGTCGGAGGGTCAGCGCTGAGGGAGCGGGCGCTGTCGGAGGGTCAGCGCTGAGGGAGCGGGCGCTGTCGGAGGGTCAGCGCTGAGGGAGCGGGCGCTGTCGGAGGGTCAGCGCTGAGGGAGCGGGCGCTGTCGGAGGGTCAGCGCTGAGGGAGCGGGCGCTGTCGGAGGGTCAGCGCTGAGGGAGCGGGCTCTGTCGGAGGGTCAGCGCTGAGGGAGCGGGCGCTGTCGGAGGGTCAGCGCTGAGGGAGCGGGCGCTGTCGGAGGGTCAGCGCTGAGGGAGCGGGCGCTGTCGGAGGGTCAGCGCTGAGGGAGCGGGCTCTGTCGGAGGGTCAGCGCTGAGGGAGCGGGCGCTGTCGGAGGGTCAGCGCTGAGGGAGCGGGCGCTGTCGGAGGGTCAGCGCTGAGGGAGCGGGCGCTGTCGGAGGGTCAGCGCTGAGGGAGCGGGCGCTGTCGGAGGGTCAGCGCTGAGGGAGCGGGCGCTGTCGGAGGGTCAGCGCTGAGGGAGCGGGCGCTGTCGGAGGGTCAGCGCTGAGGGAGCGGGCGCTGTCGGAGGGTCAGCGCTGAGGGAGCGGACGCTGTCGGAGGGTCAGCGCTGAGGGAGCGGGCGCTGTCGGAGGGTCAGCGCTGAGGGAGCGGGCGCTGTCGGAGGGTCAGTGCTGAGGGAGCGGGCTCTGTCGGAGGGTCAGCGCTGAGGGGTGGTCTTGGGAAGTAACTCTAACCCTCGCTGGGCCTACACGTGACTCCAGACCCCGCCACGGGGTGTGACTCTCTGAGAGCGAGACTCTCAGCTCGAGGGGGCGATTAGGGACGAGAGGCCGACAGTCCGACTCCCACCACCCCCCACCCATCAACCAACGATAATTTCTCCAAGAGGCCCCACCTCCCTCTCCTACTGATGGACCCTGGCCCCACCCTGCTGGAGGGAGAGGGGGGGGGTCAGCCGCCCACCCCACCGCACCCCCCTACCCTGCAGGGATATTTGAGGGGGAGGTCCACGGCCGAGCACCCACCTTCTCGTTGCTGAAGTAGAGGTAGGCCAGGATGTAGCAGATCTGCAGAGAGATGCCAATAGAGTTGACCGTCATCAACGTCCAATCAGCCTTGAGTTGGCCGTAGTACAGCCATCCACAGTTACTGTGGTGGGGGGGGGGTGGGGGCAACAGAAACAGAGCTGGTCAAACAGCCTCAAGCTTTCTACGATTCCCTCAAACGCCCCCATAACAATACCCCGTCCCCCCCCCATGCCCTGACAACGCTCAGGTGTTGCGGCTTGAGACTGGGGTGGAGGAGAGCCGCAGGCTCCACTTGAGGCCTAGTCCCGGCGTGGCGGCGCGGGGAGCGGGGGAGTCGGCGGGGGGGGAGAGAGAGGGCGTTTTGGGGAGAGAGGGGGCTGGCGGAGAGAGAGAGGTGGGAGGGATGGGGGCAGGAGGAGATGTGGGGGTAGGAGAGACAGAGGGCGGGGAGGACAGGGAGAGGGGGACGGTGGTGGGGGGGGGGGAGAGAAACAGTGTGGAGGGGGAAGAGAGAGGGTGGAGGGGGAGAGAGAGACGGTGGAGGGGAGACAGAGAGGGTGGAGGGGAGAGAGAGAGAGAGAGAGGGTGGAGGGGGAGAGAGAGAAAGGGTGGGAGGGGGAGAGAGAGAAAGGGTGGGGGGGGCAGAGAGAGAGAGAGGGTGGGGGGGGCAGAGAGAGGGAGGGAGGACGGGGAGGAGACGGGGGCGGTGACGAGAGAGGGAGATTTTCCTGTTACCGAGGCTGGGAATGGGGTTTGGGGAGGGGGGTTTGGGAGTTGGGGAGGTGTGGGGGTAGCGTATGAGGGGCTTTATGGGGGTGGGGGCTGTGGGGGGAGCAGGGGGGGGAGTCGGGTGGTGCTGGCGTGGGTTGTGTTGTGGGGCTGTGGAGGGGGTTGGAGGGTGGCATGTGGGGTGGGATCGGTAGGGTGTACAGGTGTTGTGGGGGTGGGGGGTGTGGGGATGTGTGCGGGTGGGGGTGGGAGGTTGTTGGGTGGGAGTGAGTGGTGGAAGAGAGTCAGACAGGATTTTATCGCTCCCCCACCCCCCCGAATAAACAGGAGGGTCACAGTGGTGGGGCTGTTTGGGGGCGGGGGGACCATACAATATGGGAGCACGGACTATGTTTCTCATCCCCAACCCTTTGACGCCCCCCCCTCCCCAATACTCCGCTCCCCCACCCCCAACCCCCAAATCCCGCAGTAATCAGGAACCTAGCCACGTCAGTCTTAAAGATCTCAATGATCTGGCTTGGTCCCTCTGGCCTCTGTGACAATGAGTTCACAGACTCCCCCACCCTCTTCGTCCACCCCAATTCCTCCTCGTCTCAGTTGGAAAGGGCCATCCCTTCACCCTGAGGCCATTCTCTGGGGCGCCAGTCTCTCCCCCAAGTCCCCTCTAACCTCTCTACGTAAATTTCGATCAGATCCATCCCCCAGTCCTTATCCTTCTAAACTCCATACCCTGACGGCTCAAACAATCTTCATGTGATGAGCCCATCATCCCTAGGATCGGGAGATAACAGGGCGTGAAGCTGGATGAACACAGCAGGCCCAGCAGCATCAGAGGAGCAGGAAAGCTGACGTTTTGGGCCTAGACCCATCTTCAGATACAGCCCCATTTCTGATGAAGGGTCTAGGCCGAAACGTCAGCCTTCCTGCTCCTCTGATGCTGCTGGGCCTGCTGTGTCCATCCAGCCCCACACCTTGTTATCTCAGATTCTCCAGCATCTGCAGTTCCTACTACCCCATCCCTGGATCATTCTCTGCACAATTATTTCATATTATTCATTCACAGATGAGAGGCATGACTGGCCTGGCCCAGTATTTATTGTCCCATCCCCTAATCGTCCCAGGGGGGCAGTTAAGAGTCAACCACAAGGCCCTTCGGCCCAACTCGTCCATGCTGACCGTAATCCGAACACAACCAGTCCCGTTTGGCCCCTATCCCTCTAAACCCTTCCATCCCGATGCCTATTAAATGCTGTCACTGTACCGGCCCCCCACCTACTTCCAATTTTGGCGTCGTCAATCCCCACTGGTTTCCCAGCACCTCAGCATCGATTCGGGATAAACATCCGCGAGCGGGATGCCTGGGATTTGGTAGTCGGCGATGTGCTCGTTCAGGGATAAGGATGGACCGTGAGGATGCTGCCCTCCCTGGGAGTGGTGGCGGTGGGGGGAGGCTGAGAGAGGGAGAGACTTCCAAAATTCGCGAGCGGTGGGGGGAGGGCTGGACACAGCAGATAGGGAGAAAGCATTCCGCTCGGAAAAGAGAGAAGGGAAGTGCAAACGAGGTGAAGGGAGTAGTGAGGAAAATCTCTCCCCCCCAACCCAACCCGCAGAGAGGAGTCAGGATATGGAATGTACTGTCTTGGAAAGGTTTGGCAAGGGGAGGGCATTAGGATGGTGATTTTGGGTGGAATTGGAGACTTGGCGGGTGTTAACGGCGGGAGATTGGCGCGGAAGAGCGGGAGCAGGTAGGCAGTAGGGCTAGCATATGGACGATGGGCTCAATAGCCTCCAGCTATGGTATGACATCTCTGCAGAAAGCCTCAGATCGGAACCACAAATGAGGCCCTTTGGCCCATACCATCCCACCAGGGCCTCCTGTTCCTCTAACGCCACCTCTCCTCCTCAAAGTCAGGGTGGGAGCCCATGGGTAGGGCGTAAGAGGGGGTTTGAGTCAGCCCCCATCTGGCGCACAGCAAGATCCAAAGGATTAAAGGAAACGGAAGGGGGTTACCATTGACTGAAACTGACCCGAGCCCCCTGCCCCATATCGATATGCGGGTGGGGGGGATGCTACAAGAGCAGGTCAGAGGCTGGGAATCCTGCAACGAGTGACTCCTGTCCCGACTCCCCACAAAAGCCCTGTCCCAGCATCGACAAGGCAGGAGTGTGAGGGAATATTACACCCCCCCCCCCCCCACCATTGCCCCGGATGGGGGCAGCTCCGACAAGCCGTCAAAAAGCTCGACACTGTCCAAGGACAGAGCAGCACCCCCCCCACCACCCACCTTGGATTGGGACCACATCCACAAGCCCCCGCTCCCTCTGCCCCCCGACCGCTCAGTCGCAGCAGTGTGTCCTGTCCACAGCGTCTCCCCAAGTCAGCACCTTCCAAGCCTGGGACCTCTACCCCCCTGGGGGGGGGCAAGGGGCAGCAGGTACAGGGGAACACCAGCCCCCTGCACGTTCCCCTCCGAGCCCCCAGATCCTGGAACCCCCTCCCTAAGGTCACATTGTGGTTGGGGGGGGGGGTGATCTGCAGCGGTTCAAGATGGCAGCTCACGCCCACCTTCTGAAAGCAGTGCGGCGGGGGGCGGGCAGGGGGAGGCACGTCCAATTCAGGGGGAACGGATCCCAAGCCGGCTTGGATACATAAATGCAGTCGGGCCATCCTATCGCAGGGCAGAGGGGGCTGAATGGCCAGGTCTCTCTCCCAAATCGTCCGGGGGGAGGGCGAGCGGGCCCGGCCGTGTTTCCCCGTGCACCACCCCGCCCCCCCCCCCGCCCCAACCCGATCTGCTCGGGCTCTGTGGCACCCCCCCCCCCCCAGCCAGCACTCCCAAACCCCCTCCGCAATCCCCTGCCCTCCCCCCCCCCGCCCCCCCCGCCATGGACTTACTTAATGGCGGTTGTGAGAAAAGGCAGGAACTGGACATCTGCCGTGCTGGCCCCGGACATCATCCGTTGCACATCCGACCTTGAGGGGGGGAGGGGGTGGGTGGGCAGAGATTGTTGTGGGGGGGGGGGTGGTGGAAGAGCGAACAAGGAAACAACAGTAACTTTCGTTAGTGTAGCTGATGCCCCCCACAGAGGACGCCCCCCCCACAACCCCTGCACATCTCTCTGTTGGAAACGTCCCTCCGCCTGCAGCACCCCCCTCCCCCTCACCGATGAGGAACAGCCCGGCCCGCCAATCACTTCCCTAATTTCCCACTAAATCCAGGGATTTCTCCAACTCGCTACGTTCGAAGGCCCCCCCCCCCCCATACCCCGGCACCTCTTCCTCTGTATATTGTGGGCAGTGAAGAAAGCGAATGGCACGCTGGCCTTCATCACAAGAGGAATTGAGTATAGGAGCAAAGAGGTCCTTCTGCAGCTGTACAGGGCCCTGGTGAGACCGCACCTGGAGTATCGTGTACAGTTTTGGTCTCCCAATTTGAGGAAGACATTCTTGCTATTGAGGGAGTGCAGCATAGGTTCACGAGGTCAATTCCCGGAATGGCGGGACTATCATATGTTGAAAGATTGGAGGGACTGGGCTTGTATACACTGGAGTTTAGGAGGATGAGAGGGGATCTGATTGAGACGTAGAAGATTATTAAGGGATTGGACACTCTGGAGGCAGGAAGCATGTTTCCGCTGATGGGGGGAGTCCAGAACCAGAGGACACAGTTTAAAAATAAGGGGGAGCCATTTAGAACAAGAGTTGAGGAAAAACTTCTTCACCCAGAGAGTGGTGGATATATGGAATGCTCTGCTCTAGAAGGCAGTGGAGGCCAAGTCTCTGGATACTTTCAAGAAAGAGATGGATAGAGCTCTTAAAGATAGTGGAATCAAGGGTTACGGGGGTAAGGCAGGAGCAGGATACTGATTGTGGATGATCAGCCATGATCATAATGAATGGTGGTGCTGGCTCGAAGGGCCGAATGGCCTACTCCAGCACCTATTGTCTATAACATCAACATTTTTCAAAGTGTTCGCTATTTATTTGCGCCCCGCTCTGGCTGTTCTCTAGCTTCCACATTCTTCCCCACAGGGAACACAGATGTAAAATACTCACTTAGTATCTACTCCCCCCCGACTCCCCGCTGCAGCTCCTGCTGTTCCACACACTTAGGGAGCCCCTAAAGGACCACCCTCTCTCCCTAGTTACCTTTTTTGTCCTTAAAGTATTTATCAAATCCCTTTGGATTCTCCTTGCCCTCATTTTCCAAAAGCCCCTCATGTCCCACCTCCTGATCTCCCTTTTAAAAATACACCTTACGCTCTTATAGAGATTCACTCCATCCATGTTGACACACAGAGCACAGCCCAGCTCAGGCTCTTCGGCCCACGATGCTGCGCCGACCTGTTCTCCTACTCTCAGATCAGTCTACCCTGCATTTTACTATCCTCCACGTGCCCAGTCCGGGCTGCATCCTGGTAAATCTCCCCTGCACTCTCTCTAAAGCTCCCACATTTGCCTATATACATTTGTACACACACTTTACCTTCACTAGAACCTCAATTTCTCCAGTCGTCCAGCATTCCCCACACCTACCGGCCTGGCTGTTCGCCCGAACAGGAGCATACTGTCCCTGGGCTCTCGTTATCTCGTGTTCAATGACCTGTGAACATTTGCTTCCCCGGTCAACTTTTGAACGATCCTGCCTCATACCATCCAAACTGTCCTTCCTGCAATTTTAACCTGCAGAGATCCTATCCCGTCATTACAAATAGAATTATGCTCACTGGTTCCCAAAACACTGCCCAACTGACACCGCACTCACCTCCCCTACCCCATTTCGTGTTGCTGTAGCTGAAAACAATTCCTCTCCTACCAAGTGCATAACACGTTGGCAGTTCCAGTGAAGGTTTAGAAAGTTAAAACCCCCTCCCACCACAACCCGATCTCGGGAGCAAAGGCTGCGGTACAGAGACATCATGCGGAGTGAGGTCCTACAGTTATAGTGCACAGGAAGAGACCCGTGCTGACACACATATCCGAAATTAATCCAATCCCACTTGCCCCCCTATCCCTCTAAGCCCTTCCTATCCATGTCCCCATCCCGATCCCTTTTAAATGCTGTCACTGTACCAGCCCCCACCCACTTCCTCCTTCCATACACGCACCACCCTCTGTGTGAAAAAGTTACCCCTCAGGTCCCGTTCCCTCTCACCTTAAACCTATGCCCCTCTAGTTTTGGGCTCCCCCTACCCCTGGGGTAAAAGACCTTGTCTATCCCCCCTGCCCATGCCCCTCATGGTTTTATAAACCTCTATAAGGTGCCCACCCCACCTCAGCCTCCGACGCTCCGGGGAAAACAGCCCCAGCCTCTCCCTCAAGTTCAAACCCCCCCAAACCCGGGCACATCCTTGTTAATTTTTTTCTGCATCCTTTCAAGTTTCGCACCATTTCGATCTTTAGGCTGCAAATATAGGTCAATTCAACACAGTCATAGAATCCCTACCGTGTGGAAGCAGGCCATTCATCCCATCAAAGTGCGCCGATCTTCTGAACAGCATCTCACCCAGACCCACTCCCACTACCCTATCCCTCTAACCCTGCGTCTGGTAGCTCACCCTAACCCGCACATCCCTGGGCACTACGGGACAATTTAGCACGGCCAATCCCACCCTAACCCGCACATCCCTGGGCACTACGGGACAATTTAGCACAGCCAATCCACCCTAACCCGCACATCCCTGGGCACTACGGGACAATTTAGCACGGCCAATCCACCCTAACCCGCACATCCCTGGGCACTACGGGGCAATTTAGCACGGCCAACCCACCCTAACCTGTACATCCCTGGGCACTATGGGACAATTTAGCACGGCCAATCCACCCTAACCCGCACATCCCTGGGCACTACGGGACAATTTAGCACGGCCGATCCACCCTAACCCCCACATCCCTGGGCACTATGGGACAATTTAGCACGGCCGATCCACCCTAACCCACACATCCCTGGGCACTATGGGACAATTTAGCACGGCCAATCCAATCTAACCCGCACATCCCTGGGCACTACGGGACAATTTAGCACGGCCAATCCACCCTAACCCGCACATCCCTGGGCACTATGGGACAATTTAGCACGGCCGATCCACCCTAACCCCCACATCCCTGGGCACTACGGGACAATTTAGCACGGCCGATCCACCCTAACCCGCACGTCCCTGGGCACTACGGGACAATTTAGCACGGCCAATCCACCCTAACCCACACATCCCTGGGCACTACGGGACAATTTAGCACGGCCAATCCACCCTAACCCGCACATCCCTGGGCACTACGGGACAATTTAGCACGGCCAATCCACCCTAACCCGCACATCCCTGGGCACTACGGGGCAATTTAGCACGGCCAATCCACCCTAACCCACACATCCCTGGGCACTATGGGACAATTTAGCACGGCCAACCCACCCTAACCCGCACATTCTGGGCACTACGGGGCAATTTAGCACGGCCAATCCACCCTAACCCACACATCCCTGGGCACTATGGGACAATTTAGCACGGCCAACCCACCCTAACCCGCACATCCCTGGGCACTACAGGACAATTTAGCACGGCCAATCCCACCCTAACCCGCACATTCTGGGCACTACAGGACAATTTAGCACGGCCAATCCACCCTAATCCGCACATCCCTGGCCACTACAGGACAATTTAGCACGGCCAATCCACCCTAACCCGCACATCCCTGGGCACTATGGGACAATTTAGCACGGCCAAACCACCCTAACCCGCACATCCCTGGACCGTGGGAGAGACCCGGAGTGCCCAGATGTGAGTGTGCAAACTCCACACAGACGGTCGCCCGAGGGTGGAATCGAACCCTGGTGCCATGAGGCAGCAGCGCTAAGCACTGAGCCACCGTGCCACCCCCCCATGCCCACCTCCCTGGGAATGAACGGACTGCCTTATCGAGAGCAGCGAAAGACACTGGGCCTCGACTGATCAGCGTTGAGAAGAACAGGGTGCGCTCATACTGAAAAATACAAGGTTAAAGTCATGAGGAGCATCGGTACAGTTAGCAGTAGGTAGGTGTCGTTTTCCTAGGGTGGGGTATTTCAAGACTAGGGGGCATGCTTTGAGGCGTGAGGGGAGAAAAGACATGAGAAGCAAATTTTTTTGCTGTGTTTTTTCCCGTTGCGTTGACTTCCAGAGGAAGTGGGGCGCGCGGGCACAGTTACAATATTCAAAAGATTTCGGATAAGTCCACACGTCAGAAAGGAATAAGGTCCAGCAGTGGGCAGTTTCGTTTGGGGTTATGTCTGACACAGACTGGTTGACCAGTTTCTGCGCTGTGTAACTCTATCCAGCCTCTCCCTACAGCTCAAACCCTCCAAGCCAAGCAGCGCCCTTGTAAATCTTTTCTGAGCCCTTTCGAGGTTAACGACATCCTCGCTATAGCAAGGAGACCAGAATTACACACCATATTCCGAAAGTGGCCCTAACCACAGCCCCAACATGACCCTCCCAACTCCTACACTCAATACACTGCCCCACAAAAGGCAAGCGTCCCGAATGCCCGGGATTCCTCAAAGATTCAGGGGAAGTTCAGGGTGTTCCTCTAACCATCTTCTATCCGGCTCCCCGTCTCTCCCTATTTATTAGAGAATCCCCTTCCCCCTCCCCTCATTTCTGAAGCAGGGTCCCGACCCGAAACGTCAGCTTTCCTGCTCCTCTGATGCTGCTTGGCTCGCTGTGTTCATCCAGCTCCACACCATGTTATCTGAAGTTCAGGGTGGGTTATTTTGAAGGTGGGGGGAGGTGAAATGTGGCTTGGCTTCTGAGGGAATCCTCTAAGATTTGGGGAGGGGGTTTGATTTTCAGAGAATCCCTCTTAAGATCTGGGGTAGGGCCTTGGCCTTTAGAGGCTGGGGGGGGAGGGTGGGGGGTGACACTTATCAGAGATAATGATCAGGGAGAGTTTCAAGAGGTGGGGTATGCGGAACTGATCAGATATTGATCAGGGGGCATTTCGGGGGATGGGGGAGGTGAAACTGAGAAGAGATTTTGATCGGGGGTGTTTTCGGCAACTGTGGAACTGATCAGAGATATTGATCAAGGCTAGTTTCAGGGAGTTGGGGGGGCTGAAACTGATCAGCGATATTGATCAGTGGAGGTGAAACTGATCGGCGATATTGATCGGGGGAGCTGAAACTGATTGGCGATATTGATCGGGGGAGGTGAAACTGATCGGCAGTATTGATTAGAGGAAGTTTCGGGGGGTGGAGGAGGTGAAACTAATCATAGATATTGATCGGGGGAGGTGAAGCTGATTAGAGATATTGATCAGAGATAAGGTCCGAAACGTCAGCTTTTGTGCTCCTGAGATGCTGCTTGGCCTGCTGTGTTCATCCGGCTCCACACTCTGTTATCTTGGAGATATTGATCAGCTATGTTTCAAGGGGTATGTGGTACTGATCAGATATTGATTAGGGAGAGTTTCAGGGGGTCGGGAGGTGAAACTGATCAGAGATACTGATGAGGGGATGTTTCAGGAGCTAAAACTGATCTGAGATATTGATCCGGAGGGGTTTCGGGGGTGATATTGATCTGGGGGAGTTAGGGGGTGAAATTGATCAGAGATATTGATCAGGAGGGGTTTCAGGAGCTGATATCAATCAGGGGGATGTTTCAGGAGGTGAAACTGATCAGAGATATTGATAAGGGGATGTTTCAGGAGGTGATATTGATCAGGGAGAGTTTCGGGGGTGAAGCTGATCAGAGATATTGATCAGGAGGGGTGATATTGATCAGGGGGAGTTTCGGGGGTGAAGCTGATCAGAGATATTGATCAGGAGGGGTGATATTGATCAGGGGGAGTTTCGAGGGGTGAAGCTGATCAGAGATATTGATCAGGGGGAGTTTCGGGGGTGAAGCTGATCAGAGATATTGATCAGGGGGAGTTTCGGGGGTGAAGCTGATCAGAGACATTGATCAGGAGGGGTGATATTGATCAGGGGGAGTTTCGGGGGTGAAGCTGATCAGAGATATTGATCAGGGGGAGTTTCGGGGGTGAAGCTGATCAGAGATATTGATCAGGAGGGGTGATATTGATCAGGGGGAGTTTCGGGGGTGAAGCTGATCAGAGATATTGATCGGGGGAGTTTCGGGGGTGAAGCTGATCAGAGATATTGATCAGGAGGGGTGATATTGATCAGGGGGAGTTTCGGGGGTGAAGCTGATCAGAGATATTGATCAGGAGGGGTGATATTGATCAGGGGGAGTTTCGGGGGTGAAGCTGATCAGAGATATCGATCAGGATGGGTGATATTGATCGGGGGGAGTTTCGAGGGTGAAGCTGATCAGAGATATTGATCAGGAGGGGTTTCAGGGGGTGAAGCTGATCAGAGATATTGATCAGGAGGGGTGATATTGATCAGGGGGAGTTTCGGGGGTGAAGCTGATCAGAGATATTGATCAGGAGGGGTTTCAGGGGCTGATATTGATCAGGGGGATGTTTCAGGCAGTTAGTTCCCTCGCTCGGGGATTACTTACAGGCCTGTGCCGAACATCCAAACCGTGAAGACCAGGCAGCAACACGACAGGAACTGAAGGCTGTCCATGTTGGTGTGGGGAGCCTGTTCTCACTCCCTCCGGGTTACTTTGTTGCCGGAGCCAATACACTCCGCGACAATGTCGCACTGCCCCCGGCTGCAGTGTATCGAGTGGCCGCAGCGTGTGCCTGAGGGACAGGGCAGGCAGCAGTGAGCACAAGGGACACAGGCGGAGGGTGGGGAGACCCCGGCCCACACCACCCCCCCCCCCCCCACACCAGGGCAGGGCTCAGACTCAAACACAGGCAGAACACACAGACACGTGGACAAATGGCGGAAACAGGAAGCAGTTCCCATTGAGATCTGCCACCCTCCCTCCCCAAGTCCGTCTGAGTGAGAGAGAGAGAGAGAGAGTGAGTGAGTATGTAGAGAGAGAGAGAGAGAGAGAGTGTGAGTGAGTATGTAGAGAGAGAGTGTGAGTGAGTATGTAGAGAGAGAGAGAGAGTGAGTATGTAGAGAGAGAGAGAGAGAGTGAGTATGTAGAGAGAGAGAGAGAGAGAGTGAGTATGTAGAGAGAGAGAGAGTGTGAGTATGTAGAGAGAGAGAGAGTGTGAGTATGTAGAGAGAGAGAGTGAGTATGTAGAGAGAGAGAGAGTGTGAGTGAGTATGTAGAGAGAGAGTGAGAGAGTGTGAGTGAGTATGTAGAGAGAGAGAGAGTGAGAGTATGTAGAGAGAGAGAGAGAGTGAGAGAGTGTGAGTATGTAGAGAGAGAGAGAGAGTGAGAGAGTGTGAGTGAGTATGTAGAGAGAGAGAGAGTGAGTATGTAGAGAGAGAGAGAGTGGGAGTGAGTATGTAGAGAGAGAGAGAGAGAGTGTGAGTGAGTATGTAGAGAGAGAGAGAGAGTGAGAGTGTGAGTGAGTATGTAGAGAGAGTGTGAGTGAGTATGTAGAGAGAGAGAGAGTGTGAGTGAGTATGTAGAGAGAGAGAGAGAGTGAGTATGTAGAGAGAGAGAGAGAGAGAGAAAGTGAGTATGTAGAGAGAGAGTGAGTATGTAGAGAGAGAGAGAGTGAGTATGTAGAGAGAGAGAGAGAGAGTGAGTATGTAGAGAGAGAGAGAGAGTGAGTATGTAGAGAGAGAGAGAGAGAGTGAGTATGTAGAGAGAGAGAGAGTGAGTATGTAGAGAGAGAGAGAGTGAGTATGTAGAGAGAGAGAGAGAGAGAGTGAGTATGTAGAGAGAGAGAGTGAGTATGTAGAGAGAGAGTGAGAGAGTGTGAGTGAGTATGTAGAGAGAGAGAGAGTGAGAGAGTGTGAGTATGTAGAGAGAGAGAGAGTGTGAGTATGTAGAGAGAGTGAGAGAGTGTGAGTGAGTATGTCGAGAGAGAGAGAGAGTGAGTATGTCGAGAGAGAGAGAGAGTGAGTATGTAGAGAGAGAGAGAGAGAGAGAGTGAGTATGTAGAGAGAGAGAGAGAGAGAGTGAGTATGTAGAGAGAGAGTGTGAGTGAGTATGTAGAGAGAGAGAGAGTGTGTGTGAGTATGTAGAGAGAGAGAGAGAGAGAGAGAGAGTGAGTATGTAGAGAGAGAGAGAGTGAGTATGTAGAGAGAGAGTGAGTATGTAGAGAGAGAGAGTGTGAGTGAGTATGTAGAGAGAGTGAGTGACCGAGTATGTAGAGAGAGTGAGTGACCGAGTATGTAGAGAGAGAGAGTGACCGAGTATGTAGAGAGAGAGAGTGACCGAGTATGTAGAGAGAGAGAGTGACCGAGTATGTAGAGAGAGAGAGAGAGTGAGTATGTAGAGAGAGAGAGAGAGAGTGTGAGTGAGTGAGTATGTAGAGAGAGAGAGAGTGTGAGTGAGTGAGTATGTAGAGAGAGAGAGAGAGTGTGAGTGAGTGAGTATGTAGAGAGAGAGAGTGAGTGAGTATGTAGAGAGAGAGTGTGAGTGAGTATGTAGAGAGAGAGTGTGAGTGAGTATGTAGAGAGAGAGTGTGAGTGAGTATGTAGAGAGAGAGTGTGAGTGAGTATGTAGAGAGAGAGAGAGTGTGTGTGTGTGAGTGAGTATGTAGAGAGAGAGAGTGTGTGTGAGTATGTAGAGAGAGAGAGAGAGTGAGTATGTAGAGAGAGAGAGAGAGTGAGTATGTAGAGAGAGAGAGAGAGTGAGTATGTAGAGAGAGAGAGAGAGTGAGTATGTAGAGAGAGAGAGAGAGTGAGTATGTAGAGAGAGAGAGAGAGAGAGTGAGTATGTAGAGAGAGAGAGAGTGAGTATGTAGAGAGAGAGAGTGTGAGTGAGTATGTAGAGAGAGAGAGAGAGAGTGTGAGTGAGTATGTAGAGAGAGAGAGTGAGTGTGAGTGAGTATGTAGAGAGAGAGTGTGAGTGAGTATGTAGAGAGAGAGAGAGTGTGTGTGTGTGAGTGAGTATGTAGAGAGAGAGAGAGTGTGTGTGAGTATGTAGAGAGAGAGAGAGAGTGAGTATGTAGAGAGAGAGAGAGAGTGAGTATGTAGAGAGAGAGAGAGAGTGAGTATGTAGAGAGAGAGAGAGAGTGAGTATGTAGAGAGAGAGAGAGAGTGAGTATGTAGAGAGAGAGAGAGAGAGTGAGTATGTAGAGAGAGAGAGAGTGAGTATGTAGAGAGAGAGTGAGTATGTAGAGAGAGAGGTAGAGAGAGAGAGTGTGAGTGAGTATGTAGAGAGAGAGAGAGAGAGTGTGAGTGAGTATGTAGAGAGAGAGAGTGAGTGTGAGTGAGTATGTAGAGAGAGAGTGAGAGAGTGTGAGTGAGTATGTAGAGAGAGAGTGAGAGAGTGTGAGTGAGTATGTAGAGAGAGAGTGAGAGAGTGTGAGTGAGTATGTAGAGAGAGAGAGTGAGAGAGTGTGAGTATGTAGAGAGAGAGAGAGTGAGAGAGTGTGAGTATGTAGAGAGAGTGTGAGTGAGTATGTAGAGAGAGAGAGAGAGTGAGTATGTAGAGAGAGAGAGAGAGAGAGAGAGAGTGAGTATGTAGAGAGAGAGAGAGAGAGAGAGTATGTAGAGAGAGAGAGAGAGAGAGTGAGTATGTAGAGAGAGAGAGAGAGTGAGTATGTAGAGAGAGAGAGAGAGAGAGAGAGTGAGTATGTAGAGAGAGAGAGAGAGAGAGAGTGAGTATGTAGAGAGAGAGAGAGAGCGAGAGTGAGTATGTAGTGAGAGAGAGTGAGTATGTAGTGAGAGAGAGTGAGTATGTAGAGAGAGAGAGAGAGAGAGAGAGTGCGTATGTAGAGACAGAGAGAGAGAGTGAGTGAGTATGTAGAGAGAGAGAGAGAGTGAGTGAGTATGTAGAGAGAGAGAGTGTGAGTGAGTATGTAGAGAGAGAGAGAGAGTGTGAGTGAGTATGTAGAGAGAGAGAGAGTGAGTGTGAGTGAGTATGTAGAGAGAGAGAGAGTGAGAGAGTGTGAGTATGTAGAGAGAGTGAGAGAGTGTGAGTGAGTATGTAGAGAGAGTGTGAGTGAGTATGTAGAGAGAGAGAGAGTGAGTATGTAGAGAGAGAGAGAGAGAGAGAGTGAGTATGGAGAGAGAGAGAGAGTATGTAGAGAGAGAGAGAGAGAGAGTGAGTATGTAGAGAGAGAGAGAGAGTGAGTATGTAGAGAGAGAGAGAGAGAGAGTATGTAGAGAGAGAGAGAGAGAGAGTGAGAGAGAGTGAGTATGTAGTGAGAGAGAGTGAGTATGTAGAGAGAGAGAGAGTGAGAGAGAGTGAGTATGTAGAGACAGAGAGAGAGAGAGTGAGTGAGTATGTAGAGAGAGAGAGAGTGTGTGTGTGTGTGAG